>NW_026606168.1:3135000-3137500 GCF_029834395.1 Sorex fumeus | reverse complement strand
TTCAAATGATACATTATGGTGAATCAACATAGCAGAAGAAAAAATAAAATAGAAGAATGAGAAGAAGCAGGAGATGAATATGCAGAAATTGCCGCAAGAACAGCAGCCGCAGTGGATTAATAATAGAAGAAGAAGGAAAAGAAGAAGAAGAAGAAGAAGAAGAAGAAGAAGAAGAAGAAGAAGAAGAAGAAGAAGAAGAAGATGATGATGATTATGATTATGATGATGATGATGATGAAGGTAATGATGAGAAAAAGAAGAACAAAAAAGGAGAATAAGAATAGAAGAAGAAGAAGAAGAAGAAGAAGAAGAACAAGAAGAAGAACAAGAAGAAGACGAAGAAGAGGAAGAGGAAGAAGAAGATGAAGAAGAAGAAGAAGAAGAAGAAGAAGAAGAAGAAGAAGAAGAAGAATTAGAAGAAAAGAAGTAGAATTAGAAGAATGAGAAGAGGAAGAAGAGAAGGAGAAGAAGAAAAAGAAAAAGAAGAAGAAGAAGGAGAAGGAGAAGGAGGAGGAGGAGGAGAAGGAAAAGGAGAAGGAGAAAGAAAAGCAGGAGGAGAAGGAGGAGAAGGAGAAGAATAAGGAGACGGAGAAGGAGGAGAAGGAGAAGGAAAAGAAGAACGAGAAGGAGATAGAAAAGGAGAAGGAGAAGAAGAAGAAAAAGAAGAAGAGAACGAAGAATAGGAATTGGAGAAAGAGAAGAGGGAGAGGAAGAAGATGATGATGAGGAGGAAGAATAAGGAAGAGAAAGAACACTACAGGTAGAAGGGGAAGAAGATGAAAAGAAGTTGGAGAATAAGAAGACGAAAAAGGAGGAAAAAAGATGAAGAAGATGTACAATATAGCGTAGAAGAAGTAGAATCACGAAGAGGTGGAAGAGAAGGAAGAGTTTAAAAAGAAGGAAGAGGAGAAGAAATAGAAGAATTTGAAGAACAAAAATGAAAAAAGGAGATGAAAAAGAAGGAAATGAAGAAGATGATGAGAATAACAATACGAAGAAGAACGAAAAGTATAAAAAAGAGAAAAAAGGAATAAGTAAAAGAAGAAAGAGGAGGAGGAGGAGATGAAGAAGAAGAAGTAGAAGAAAAGAAGAAGAAGAAGAAGATGATGAAGAAGAAGAATAAATGAGATGACAATGAGAAAAAGTATATGAATATTGAAGGAGAGGAAGAAGACGAAGTAGAAGGAGAAGAAAGCGATTCTTAATTTTCATGTAAGGGGAACATATCAGAAAGCTAACGATTCACAACAGGATTCAAATGATACATTATGGTGAATCAACATAGCAGAAGAAAAAATAAAATAGAAGAATGAGAAGAAGCAGGAGAAGAATAAGCAGAAATAGCCGCAAGAACAGCAGCAGCAGTGGATTAATAATAGAAGTAGAAGGAAAAGAAGAAGAAGAAAAAGAAGAAGAAGAAGAAGAAGAAGAAGAAGGAGATGATGATTATGATGATGATGATGATGATGATGATGATGATGACGGTAATGATGAGAAAAAGAAGAACAAAAAAGGAGAATAAGAATAGAAGAAGAAGAAGAAGAAGAAGAAGAAGAAGAAGAAGAAGAAGAAGAAGAAGAAGAACAAGAAGAAGACGAAGAAGAGGGAGAGGAAGAAGAAGAAGAAGAAGAAGAAGAAGAAGATGAAGAAGAAGAAGAAGAAGAAGAAGAATTCGAAGATAAGAAGTAGAAGAAGAAGAATGAGAAGAGGAAGAATTGAAGGAGAAGAAGAAAAAAAAAGAAGAAGAAGAAGGAGAAGGAGGAGGAGGAGGAGAAGGAAAAGGAGAAGGAGAAAGAAAAGGAGGAGAAGGAGAAGGAGGAGAAGGAGAAGAATAAGGAGACGGAGAAGGAGGAGAAGGAGAAGGAGAAGAAGAACGAAAAGGAGATAGAAAAGGAGAAGGAGAAGAAGAAAAAGAAGAAGAGAACGAAGAATAGGAATTGGAGAAAGAGAAGAGGGAGAGGAAGAAGTTGAAGAGGAGGAGGAAGAATAAGGAAGAGAAAGAACACTACAGGTAGAAGGGGAAGAAGATGAAAAGAAGTTGGAGAATAAGAAGACGAAAAAGGAGGAAAAAAGATGAAGAAGATGTACAATATAGTGTAGAGGAAGTAGAATCACGAAGAGTTGGAGGAGAAGGAAGAGTTTAAAAAGAAGGAAGAGGAGAAGAAATAGAAGAATTTGAAGAACAAAAATGAGAAAAGGAGATGAAAAAGAAGGAAATGAAGAAGATGATGAGAATAACAATACGAAGAAGAAAGAAAAGTATAAAAAAGAGAAAAATGGAATAAGTAAAAGAAGAAAGAGTAGGAGGAGGAGGAGATGAAGAAGAAGGAGAAGAAGAAAAAGAAGAAGAAGATGATGAAGAAGAAGAATAAATGAGATCACAATGAGAAAAATTATATGAATATTGAAGGAGAGGAAGAAGACGAAGTAGAAGGAGAAGAAAGCGATTCTTAATTTTCATATAAGGGGAACATATCAGAAAACTAACGATTCACAACAG
>NW_026606168.1:3125000-3130000 GCF_029834395.1 Sorex fumeus | reverse complement strand
AAGAAAAAGAAGAAGAACAAGCAGGAGGAGGAGGAGGAGGAGAAGAAAAAGGAGGAGGAGAAAGAAAAGGAGAAGTAGAAGGAGGAGTAGAAGAAGTATAAGGAGACGGAGAAGGAGGAGAAGGAGAAGGAGAAGAAGAACCAGAAGGAGATGGAAAAGGAGAAGGAGAAGAAGAAGAAGAAAAAGAAGAAGAGGACGAAGAATAGGAAGAGGAGAAAGAGAAGAGGGAGCGGAAGAAGATGAAGAGGAGGAGGAAGAATAATTAAGAGAAAGAACACTACAGGTAGAAGGGGAAGAAGATGAAAAGAAGTTGGAGAATAAGAAGAAGAAAAAGGAGGAAAAAAGATGAAGAAGATGTACAATATAGCGTAGAAGAAGTAGAATCATGAAGAGGTGGAAGAGAAGTAAGAGTTTAAAAAGAAGGAAGAGGAGAAGAAATAGAAGAATTTGAAGAACAAAAATGAGAAAAGGAGATGAAAAAGAAGGAAATGAAGAAGAAGATGAGAATAAGAATACTAAGAAGAAAGAAAATATAAAAAAGAGAAAAATGGAATAAGTAAAATAAGAAAGAGGTGGAGGAGGAGGAGGAGAAGAAGAAGAAGAAGAAGAAGAAGAAGAAGAAGAAGAAGAAGAAGTAGAAGTAGAAGAAGAAGAAGAAGAAGAAGAAGAAGAAAAAGAAGATGATGAAGAAGAAGAATAAATGAGATCACAATGTAAAAAGTATATGAATATTGAAGGAGAGGAAGAAGACGAAGTAGAATGAGAAGAAAGCGATTCTTAATTTTCATGTAAGGGGAACATATCAGAAAACTAACGATTGACAACAGGATTCAAATGATACACTATGGTGAATCAACATAGCAGAAGAAAAAATAAAATAGAAGAATGAGAAGAAGCAGGAGAAGAAGAAGCAGAAATAGCCGCAAGAACAGCAGCAGCAGTGGATTAATAATAGAAGAAGAAGGAAAAGAAGAAGAAGAAAAAGAAGAAGAAGAAGAAGAAGATGATGATGATGATGATGATGATGATGATGATGATGATGATCATGACGGTAATGATGAGAAAAAGAAGAAAAAAAAGGAGAATAAGAATAGAAGAAGAAGAAGAAGAAGAAGAAGAAGAAGAAGAAGAAGAAGAAGAAGAAGAAGAAGACGAAGAAGAGGAAGAAGAAGAAGAAGAAGAAGAAGAAGAAGAAGAAGAAGAAGAAGAAGAAGAAGAAGAAGAAGAAGAAGAAGAAGAAGAAGAAAGAAGAGGAGGAGTCGGAGGAGCCGGAGGAGAAGGCGGAGGAGGAGGCAGAGGAAAAAAAGGAAGAGGAGGAGGAGGAAAAGAAGAAGGAGAACAAGAACATAAACAGGAAAAACAAGAAAATCAGAAACAAAAACTAGGAGACAAAAAGTATATGCGTTGTGAAGGAGAATAATAAAAAGAAAAAAATTTGATTCGTAATCATTCTGTTGAAGGTATATTATGGAAACTAAGGAATCGCAACAGGATCACACGAAAATATTTTTACTTCAGCACAAAGAAAAGAAGCGAACGAAGGAGAAGAAAGAGAAGAAAAATGAAGAAGAATAAAAGAAGAAGAAGGAGAAGAGGAAAAGGAAGAAGAAGAAGACGGAAAAGGAGAAGAAGAAGAAGAAGAAGAAGAAGAAGAAGAAGAAGAAGAAGAAGAAGAAGAAGAAGAAGAAGAAGAAGAAGATGAAGAAGAAGAAGAAGAAGAAAAAGAAAAAAAAGAAAAAGAAGTAGAAGAAGAAGAAAAGAAAATAAGTAGGATAAGGAGGAGAAGAAGTAGAAAGAGAAGAAGAAGAACAACAACAACAAAAAGAAGAACAAGAAGAACAAGAAGGAGAAGGAGAAGGAGAAGGAGAAGGAGAAGAAGCAGAAATAGAAGAATAGACGAAGTAGAAGTAGAAGAAAAAGAAGAAGTAGAAATAGAAGAAGTAGAAGAAGAAGAAGAAGAAGAAGAAGAAGAAGTAGAAGAAGAAGAAAAGAAAAGGAGAAGGAGAAAAAAAGAGAAATAGAAGAAGAAGAACAAGAAGAAGTAGTAGTAGTAGTAGTAGTAGAAGAAGACGAAGAAGAAGAAGACGAAGAAGAAGAAGAACAAGAACAAGAAGAACAAGAAGGAGAAGGAGAAGGAGAAGAATCAGAAATAGAAGAAGAAGAGAAGAAGAAGAAGTAGAAGTGAATAAAAAGAAGAAGGAGAATGAGAAGGAGGAGAAGAAGAAGTAGAAATAGAAGAAGAAGAAGAAGAAGAAGAAGAAGAAGAAGAAGAAGAAGAAGAAGAAGAAGAAGAAGATGAAGAAGAAGAAGAAGAAGAAGAAGAACATGAAGGAGAAGAATAAGAAATAGAAGAAGAAGAAGTAGAAGTGAAGAAAAAGAAGAAGGAGAATGAGAAGAAGAAGGAGAAGGAGAATTAGAAGAAGAAGAAGAAAAAGAAGAAGGAGAAGAAGAAGAAGAACAAGAAGGAGAAGTAGAAGGAGAAGGAGAAGAAGAAGAATCAGAAATAGAAGAAGAAGAGAAGAAGAAGTAGAAGTGAAGAAAATGAAGAAGGAGAATGAGAAGGAGAAGGAGAAGGAGAAGTAGAAATAGAAGAAGAAGAAGAAGAAGAACATGAAGGAGAAGAATCAGAAATAGAAGCGGTAGAAGTGAAGAAAAAGAAGAAGGAGAATGAGAAGGAGAAGGAGAAGAATTAGAAATAGAAGAAGAAGAGAAGAAGAAAAAGTAGAAGTGAAGAAAAAGAAGAAGGAGAAGGAGAAGGAGAAGGAGAAGAAGAAGTAGAAATAGAAAAAGAAGAAGTAGAAGAAGAAGTAGAAGAAGGAGAAGAAGAAGAAGAACAAGAAGGAGAAGTAGAAGGAGAAGGAGAAGAAGAAGAATCAGAAATAGAAGAAGAAGAGAAGAAGAAGTAGAAGTGAAGAAAATGAAGAAGGAGAATGAGAAGGAGAAGGAGAAGGAGAAGTAGAAATAGAAGAAGAAGAAGAAGAAGAACATGAAGGAGAAGAATCAGAAATAGAAGCGGTAGAAGTGAAGAAAAAGAAGAAGGAGAATGAGAAGGAGAAGGAGAAGAATTAGAAATAGAAGAAGAAGAGAAGAAGAAAAAGTAGAAGTGAAGAAAAAGAAGAAGGAGAAGGAGAAGGAGAAGGAGAAGAAGAAGTAGAAATAGAAAAAGAAGAAGTAGAAGAAGAAGTAGAAGAAGAAGAAGACGAAGGAGAAGAATCAGAAATAGAAGAAGTAGAAGTGAAGAAAAAGAAGAAGGAGAATGAGAAGGAGAATGAGAAGAATTAGAAATAGAAAAAGAAGAATAAGAAGAAGAAGAAGAAAAGAAGTAGAAGAAGAATGAGCAGAGGAAGAAGAGAAGGAGAAGAAGTAAAAGAAAAAGAAGGAGAAGAAGGAGGAGGGGTAGGAGGAGGAGAAGGAAAAGGAGAAGGAGAAAGAAAAGGAGGAGAAGTAGAAGGAGAAGGAGGAGAAGGAGAAGAATAAGGAGACGGAGAAGGAGGAGAAGGAGAAGGAGAAGAACGAGAAGGAGATGGAAAAGGAGAAGGAGAAGAAGAAGAAGAAAAAGAAGAAGAGGACGAAGAATAGGAAGAGGAGAAAGAGAAGAGGGAGAGGAAGAAGATGAAGAGGAGGAGGAAGAATAAGGAAGAGAAAGAACATTACAGGTAGAAGGGGAAGGAGATGAAAAGAAGTTGGAGAATATGAAGACGAAAAAGGAGGAAAAAAGATGAAGAAGATATACAATATAGCATAGAAGAAGTAGAATCAAGAAGAGGTGGAAGAGAAGGAAGAGTTTAAAAAAAGGAAGAGGAGAAGAAATAGAAGAATTTGAAGAACAAAAATGAGAAAACGAGATAAAAAGAAGGAAATGAAGAAGATGATGAGAATAAGAATACGAAGAAGAAAGAAAAGTATAAAGAAGAGAAAAATGGAATAAGTAAAAGAAGAAAGAGGAGGAGGAGGAGGAGAAGAAGAAGAAGAAGAAGAAGATGAAGAAGAATAATAAATGAGATCACAATGAGAAAAAGTATGTGAATATTGAAGGAGAGGAAGAAGACGAAGTAGAAGGAGAAGAAAGCGATTCTTAATTTTCATGTAAGGGGAATATATCAGAAAACTAACGATTCACAACAGGATTCAAATGATACATTATGGTGAATCAATATAGCAGAAGAAAAAATAAAATAGAAGAATGAGAAAAGCAGGAGAAGAATAAGCAGAAAGAGTAGCAAGAACAGCAGCAGCAGTGGAATAATAATAGAAGAAGAAGGAAAAGAAGAAGAAGAAAAAGAAGAAGAAGAAGAACAAGAAGAAGAAGATAATGATGATGATGATGATTATGATGATGATGATGACGGTAATGATGAGAAAAAGAACAAAAAAGGAGAATAAGAATAGAAGAAGAAGAAGAAGAAGAAGAAGAAGAAGAAGAAGAAGAAGAAGAAGAAGAAGAAGAAGAAGACGAAGAAGAGGAAGAGGAAGAAGAAGAAGAAGAGCAAGAAGAAGAAGAAGAAGAAGAAGAAGAAGAAGAAGAAGAAGAAGAAGAAGACGAAGAAGAGGAAGAGGAAGAAGAAGAAGAAGAGCAAGAAGAAGAAGAAGAAGAAGAAGAAGAAGAAGAAGAAGAAGAAGAAGAAGAAGAAGAAGAAGAAGAAGACGGAGAAGAAGTAGAAATAGAAGAAGGAGAAGAAGAAGAAGGCGAAGAAGAAGAAAAGAAAAAGGAGAAGGAGAAAGAAAAGAGAAATAGAAGACGAAGAACAAGAAGAAGTAGTAGTAGTAGTAGTAGTAGTAGTAGAAGAAGAAGAAGAAGAAGAAGAAGAAGAAGAAGAAGAAGAAGAAGAAGAAGGAGAAGGAGAAGGAGAAGGAGAAGGAGAAGGAGAAGGAGAAGAATCAGAAACAGAAGAAGAAGAGAAGAACAAGAAGTAGAAGTGAAGAAAAAGAAGAAGGAGAATGAGAAGGAGAAGGAGAAGAAGGAGAAATAGCAGAAGAAGAAGAAGAAGAAGAAGAAGAAG
>NW_026606168.1:3082500-3115000 GCF_029834395.1 Sorex fumeus | reverse complement strand
GAAGAAGAAGAAGAAGAAGAAGGAGAATAAGCAGAGATAGAAAAAGGAGAAGAAGAAGAATTAGAAGAAGAAAAGAAAAAGGAGGAGAAGGAAAAGAGAAATAGAAAAAGAAGAACAAGAAGAAGTAGAAGAAGAAGAAGAAGAAGAAGAAGAAGAAGAACAAGAAGAAGAAGAAGAAGAACAAGAACAAGAACAAGAACAAGAAGGAGAAGTAGAAGAATCAGAAATAGAAGAAGAAGAAGAGAAGAAGAAGAAGAAGTAGAAGTGAAGAAAAAGTAGAAGGAGAATGAGAAGGAGAAGAAGAAGTAGAAATACAGGAACAACAACAACAAGACGAAGTAGAAGAACAAGAAGAAGAAGAAGGAGAAGGAAAAGGAGAAGGAGAAGAAGCAGAAATAGAAGAAGAGAAGAAGTAGAAGAAGTAGAAGTAGAAGAAAAAGACGGAGAAGGAGAAGAAGTAGAAATAGAAGCAGAAGAAGAAGAAGTAGAAATAGAAGCAGAAGAAGAAGAAGAAGAAGAAGAAGAAGAAGAAGAAGAAGAAGGAGAAGAAGAAGCAGAAATAGAAGAAGAAGAAGAAGAAGAAGAAGAAGAAGGAGAAAAGTAGAAGAAGAAGTAGAAGGAGAAGGAGAAAAAGTAGAAAACGAAGAAGAAGTAGAGAAGGAGAAGGAGAAGGAGAAGAAGAACAAGAACAGGAAGAAGAAGGAGGAGGAGGAGAAGGAAGAGGAGGAGGAGGAGAAGAAGTAGAACAATAACATGAACATGAAAATCAAGGAGAACAGAAATAAGAACTCTGAGACAAAAAAAGTATGAGTGGAAAAGGAAAACAGTAAATAGATGAAGAATGTGATTCGTAATCATCCTGTCGGGGGACATTATGGAAACTAAGGAATTGCACCAGGATGACACGAAAATATTTTGACTTCAGGACAAAGCAGAAGAACCTAAAGGAAGAGATGAAAGAGAAGAGAAAAAAGAAGGAGAAGTAGAAAAGAAGAAGACGAAGAAGATGGAGAGTAAGAGGATGAAGAAGAGTCTGAATAAGAAATAGAAGTAGATAAAGATGAAGAAAAAGAAGCAAAAGCAGAAGCAGAAGCAGAAGCAGAAGCAGAAGCAGAAGCAGAAGCAGAAGAAGAAGAAGAAGAAGAAGAAGAAGAAGAAGAAGAAGAAGAAGAAGAAGGGAATTCAAAAAAAGAAGGGAACTCGAAACAGCGAAGAAAAATAAGGAGACGGAAGTGGATGAAAAGGAGCATGATTAGAAGAAATAGACAGAGTCATTTGCGAGGGCATAGAAGAACACGAAAAAGAAGAAAAGACAAAGAAGAGAGAGGAGGAGGAGGAAGAGATGGAGGAGGTGGAGGCTGAGGAGGAGTGGTAGCAAAAATGACCTCAGTATTTTATCAGAATAACGCAATATCTTGTAGGATTTATTGGATACATAAAAGAGTTTACAGGGGAATAAATAATGAGGAAGTAATGGAATCTGCAGTTATAGTACACAGTATGCAACTTAAGAAAGAGAAGAAGAAGAAAAAGAAGAGAAAGAAGGACAAGTAGAGGTAGAATAAGAAGAATAAGGCAAAGAAGAAGAAGAAAAACAAGGAGAAGAAGAAAGAAGTAGAAGAAGTAGAAGAGGAACAAGAAGATGAAGACGAATGAGAGTAACAATTAAATGTAGGAGAAGAAAAATAAGAAAAAGAAAAAAATATGAAGAGGAAGTAGAAGGATAAGGAGAAGAGGAAGAATAAGAAGAAAAAGAATGAGGAGAAGACGAAGAAGAAGAAAGAAGGAGATGAAAAAAGGAGAAAAAGATGAGGAAGAAGAAAAAGAGGTGGAAGAAGGTGAAGAGGAAGAAGAATCAGAAGTAGAAGAAGAATTCGAAAAAGAAGATGATGTAGAATAAGAAGAAGAAGAAAAAGAAAGGAAGAAGAAGAAGATGAATTAGAAGGAAAGTGAGGAGTTGCAGGAGTCAGATGTGAAGCAGGAGGTGTAGGAGATGTAGGAGAAGGAGAAGCATGGGAAGAGAAGAAGAGAAAGCAAAGGACAGAGAAGAAGAAAACGAGAAAAGAGAATAAGACGAAAGTGAAGAAGAATGCAATATAGAATTGGAAGCAGGAGTAGATCCAGATGCAGAAGACGAAGACGAAGACGAAGACGAAGACGAAGAAGAAGAAGAAGAAGAAGAAGAAGAAGAAGAAGAAGAAGAAGAAGAAGAAGAAGAAGATGATGAAGAAGAAGATAATGAAGAAGAATTAGAGAAAGAAGAAGAGAAAGAAGAACAAGAATAAGAAGATGAAGAAGAAGAAGAAGTAGTAGAAGAAGAGAAAGAAGAAGAGGAAAAGAAGAAGATGTAGGAGTAATAGTAGGAGGAGAAGGCCGAGGAGGACTGGTAGTAAAAATGTCCTCAGAATTCCATGAGAATAACGCTATGTCTATGGAGCTTTCATTGGATATATAAAAGAGTTGACAGGGGTGTAAATAATGAGGTAGAAATGGAATCTGCAGATATAGTACACGAATATGTAGAAGAAGAAGAAGAACACGACGAAGAAGACGAAGAAGAAGAAGAAGAAGAAGAAGAAGAAGAAGAAGAAGAAGAAGAAGAAAGAAGAAGAAGAAGAAGAAGAAGAAGAAGAAGAAGAAGAAGAAGAAGATAAGTCAAAGAAAAGAAGGGAACTCGAATTGAGAAGAAAATAAGGATACGGAAGAGGACGAAGAGGAGCAGGAGTAGATGAAATAGAAGGAGACATCTGAGAGGACATAGAAGAAGGCAAAGAAGAAGTGGAAGAAGAAGAAGAAGAAGAAGACAACGAAGAAGAAGAAGATGAAGAAGAAGAAGAAGAAGAAGAAGAAGAAGAAGATATAGAAGAAGAAGATAAACAGAAGAAAACGAAGAAGAGGAAAATAAATAAGAATAGGAAGAAGAAGACGAAGAAGAAGTAGGAGAATATGAAAAATAAGTTGAACAAGATAAACAAGAGAGAAAGAAAAAGGGGACGGAAGAACAGTAGATCTTAGTGTAGAAGTAGTAGGATAAGGAGAAGAAATAGAAGGAGACAAAAGAGCCGTGGAAGCCAAGAAAGAGAAGTAGAAGAAGACGAAGAAGATGAAGAGGAAGGTGAAGAAGAATGAGAACAAGAAGAAGCAGAAAAACAAGACCAAGAAGAAGAAGAGATAGATCAAAAAGAGGATGAAGAAGAGCAGAAGGAAAATGAGGAGACGTAGGAGGAGAAGTAGTAAAAATGACCCCAGTATTTCATCAGAATAATGCTAAATCTATGGAGCTTTCATTTAATACATAAACAATTCACAGGGTATTAAATGATGGGGCAAAAATGGCATCTGCAGTTATAGTACATGAGTATGCAAATGAAGAAAAAGTAGATGATGATGAAGAAGAAGAAGAACAAGAAGAAGGAGGAGAAGATGAAGAAGAAAAACAAGAAGAAGAAGAAAAAGGAGAAGAAGAAAAAAAGAAGGAGAAGTAAAGGAAGAAGAAGAAGATGGAGAAGGAGAAGGAGAAGGAGAAGGAGAAGGGGAAGGGGAAGGGGAAGGAGAAGGAGAAGAAGAAGAAGAAGAAGAAGAAGAAGAAGAAGAAGAAGAAGAAGAAGAAGAAGAAGAAGAAGAAGAAGAAGAAGAAGAAGAAGAAGAAGAAGAAGAAGAAGAAGAAGAATTTGGGAAGCCAAAAGCCCTCTCATAGGCCCTGGCCATAGTTCCCTTGTTAGGAACTGCTCGGGAGAGACATTGATGACAGGTACACAGTACTTCCTAATCTGAGCCGATGCCTGATCTATAGCCACACATCAGACTTGCAGTTATCTTATCTGGCTTTAGCTATAGTAACCTCAAGGATGTGGATATGCAAATGTAAAACTCAGGATGCATCTACTGCTCTGAGACCCTTTGATATTAAATGTAAAGCTCAGGATGCACCTACTGCCACAAGACCCTTTTTTTTAAGATTTAAAGCATTTTATTTTTTTATCATTTTTTTATTAGTGAAACACCATGAAGTACATTTATAGACATAAATTTTTGTGCTTGGGTTTCAGTTATACAATGATCAAGTACCCATCCCTCCACCAGTGCCCATCCTCCCCCACCACGGGTCCTAACATCCCTCCCACCCCTCATGCCCCCACGTCCCACCCTGCCGCTGTGGCAGGGCATTCCCCCTTGTTGTCTCTCTCTTCTTTTGGGTACTGTGTTTTGCCAGAGAGGCATTGAGTGACAATCATGTTTGGTCTATAGACTACATTTAGCATGTTTCTCCCACCCTGGGAGGGTCTTCACAACACCCTTTATTTGGTGATCTCTTCTCTATCTGAGCTTCCTTCTCACGTAGCGCATGTGGCTGGCCTTCAAGTCACTTAATCACTTAATCACTTAACTTCCCGTTAGTCGTCGATTTGCTCAAGCGGGCGCCAGTAACGTCTCCATTTGTCCCTGTCGCGTGCTAGTGTAGCCCGATGTCATCTCTTCGCTCCGGGAACATGGAGGGCCTCAAACCGATCGTCATGATCTTGACAAAGAAGTCTGACCATCTGGTAGGTGGGCAGCCACGCGGTCTCTTGACATCCCGTGGAATCCAATCAGTAACAGCTCTAGTCCAACGGTCGTCTATAAATCTCATTACGTGACCAGCCCACCTGATTTTCGACACCTTGGCATATGAGACAGCGTCCCTGATCCTTGATCGTCGACGGATGTCAGAACTCCGGATTCGTTCTCTCATTTGAGTGAAACGTGATATTCCAAGCATAGCTCTTTCTATTCTTCTTTGGGAGACCTGAATGGCGTTCTCATCTTGTTTGCGTAGGGCCCAGGTCTCTGAGGCATATGTTAATGCAGGAAGAACAGTGGAATCAAAGAGATGTGCCCAGAGCCGGAGGTTCTTCGTCCTCTTAGCTATTTCTTCGACGTTCTTGAAGGCGTTCCAAGCCGCTCTCTTCCTCCTGCGCAGCTCGGGTGCCAGGTCATTTCTCATGTTGAACTCTCGATCTAGGTACACATAGCTGTTGCATTCGGAGATGGTCGTTCCATTGAGAGCGAATGGGGCATCAGGAACAAGGCTGTTTCTCATAAACATTGTCTTCGTAAGATTCAGCTGTAGTCCTACCTTTCCACACTCACGGTCAAAGTCGGCCAGCATTTGTGCCGCTTGGCTGATGTTTGGTGTTATTAAAACAATGTCATCAGCAAAGCGGAGGTGGTGTAGTTGCCAACCATCTATCTTCACTCCCATTCCTTCCCATTCCAGTCGTCGCATGATGTTCTTGAGGGTGGCACTGAAGAGTTTCGGTGAAATGGTATCACCCTGCCGCACCCCTCTCTTGACATCAACGATCACTTCTTTGTAGAATGGTGAGATCCTGGTAGTGAATCTGCAATACAGCTCACGGAGGATCCTGATGTATTGGGCTTGAATGCCCTGATTGGCTAGGGCTTCAATGACCACTTCCGTCTCAACAGAATCAAAGGCCTTCTTTAAATCAATGAACGTTAAGCAGAGTGGCATCTTGAACTCCCGAGAAACCTCAATGAGCTTGGTTACCGTGTGGATATGGTCGATGGTGCTGAATCCTTTGTGGAACCCTGCTTGCTCGCATGGTTGTCCTTCATCTAGTGTTCTGCCAATCCTATTCAGGATGACTCGAGTGAACAGCTTGTAGATGACAGACAATAGGCAGATCGGGCGATAGTTGCCAATGTCTTGGATGTCTCCCTTCTTGAACAGTAGTATGGTCCTGCTGGTTTTCCATTGGGACGGAACCTTGCATTCAGACAGGTAGCGAGTGAAGAGCCGAGCCAGTGTATTGATGAGTACTGACGGCAGGTTCTTCAGGTGTTCAGGTCTGACCTTGTCTGGGCCGGGTGCTGTTTGCTTCTTTACCAACGAAATGGCGTGTCGGATTTCGGAAGGGAGAACGTTAGGAACGACATACCCATCCTGTGGAATTTGGTATGTCGGCAAATGGACATGGCTATCGAAGAGATTTGAGTAGAAGTCATGGATAATCTTCTCCATTGCCGTTCTGGAGGATGTGATGGATCCATCAGGACGTCGGAGGGCAGTCATCTTGGTCTTATAGTTGACGAAGGACAGGCGGGCGTTACGAATACTTTTCCCAGCTTCTGCCAAATCTACCAGTACTTCTGCTCTTCTCTCTTTGAGGTCTTCCTTGATCGCATCTCTGCACTGCTTTGCAAGCTCGGACGTTAGTTTGCGGTTGCCTGAGGCATGCGCCAAACCACGCTGGCGAATTAGCTCAAGAGTTTTCGAAGATAGGCAACTTTTTGTGGCTATCTCTCTCTTTGCGTTCCTCGCACATTCATGGAGGTGCTGAACCAGTCGATCGTATTCCTCGTCAATGTTGTCAACAATGGCATCTTCCCATGTTGCCACAATAGTACCAAAGAGTTCCCAGTTGGTGGTCATTCTGGGAGTTCTCCTTTTGAACTTTGCAACCCTTTCTCCCCGCTCTGTGAAGTAGAATTTTGCACGAAGGAGACGGTGGTCCGATCCCGTTCAAAATTTTGGGACAACAGCGACATCAGTCAGGCAAAACCGTCGATTGAATATGATGTGGTCTATTTCGTTGTGGAATCGTCCACCGGGAGACTCCCATGTCCTGCCCTGTCTGCTTCCATCAACCACCCAGGGATCGAATTGTGCACAGGAGACCCACCCTACCCAGATAAATACCCCACTGGCAGACTTCCACTCTCGACACTACTTCCACTACCCAGCCGTCGCCACTCTCCAGGACGCTTTCCGGACCCGCGCGGCAACTCCGGCCGAGACCCACGCACAACTGAAGACCCACAGAACAAGATAAGCGGAACTCTCTGAGACCTTGGACTCCAGGCTTGGCGGACCCAGGGACAGAGCTTCTCTGCTTGCTCCCACCACCACAGGTGACAAAGGGATTCTAATCAGGAGCCCCACCCTACCCTGCCCTGTCTGCTTCCGTCAACCACCCAGGGATCGAATTGTGTACAGGAGACCCACCCTACCCAGATAAATACCCCACTGGCAGACTTCCACTCTCGACACTACTTCCACTACCCAGCCGTCGCCACACTCCAGGACGCTTTCCTGACCCGCGCGGCAATTCCGGCCGAGACCCACGCACAACTGAAGACCCACAGAACAAGATAAGCGGAACTCTCTGAGACCTTGGACTCCAGGCTCGGCGGACCCAGGGACAGAGCTTCTCTGCTTGCTCCCACCACCACAGGTGACAAAGGGATTCTTTTTTTTTTTTATTTTTTTCCCCTTTATTTTATTTTATTTTTTTTAAAGTTGTAGATTTACAATTTTTTGTGCTTTGGTTTCAATTATACAATGATCAGATACCCATCCCTCCACCAGTGCCCATTTTCCACCACCATGGATAATATCCCTCCCACCCCCATCCCCCCATCCCCCCTGTCACTGTGGCAGGGAAATCCCCTGTGTTCTCTCTCTCCTTTTGGGTGTTGTGGTCTGCAAAAAAGGCATTGAGTGGCAAACATGTTCAGTCCATAGTCTACTTTCGACATGCATCTCCCCTCCTGGGAGGATCCTCCAAATATCCTTTATTTGGTGCTCCCTTCTCTATCTGAACTGCCCTTTCCTCTAGGATACCCGGCTGGCCTCTAAGTTATGGAGTAATCCTCCTGGTGCTGATCTCAGCTATTCTTGGGTATTAATCTCATACTTTGTTACTTTATATCCCCCAGATGAATGCAATCTTTCTATGTCTATCCCTCTCTTTCTGACTCATTTCGCTTAGCATGATACTTTCCATATTGTACCACTTGTATGTAAATTTCATGACTTCATCTTTTCTAAGAGCTACATAGTACTCCATTGTGTAGATGTACCAAAGTTTCTTTAACCAGTCATCTGTTCTTGGGCATTCAGGTTTCTTCCAGTTTCTGGCTATTGTAAAGAGTGCTGCAATGAACAAACAAGTGCAGATGTCACTTCGACTATACATTTTTGCCTCTCTGGGATATATTCCCAGGAGTGGTATTGCTGGGTCAAATGGGAGCTCAATTTCTAATTTTTTGAGAATCGTCCATACTGTTTTCCAAAAGGGCTGAACCAGTGGACATTCCCACCAACAGTGAAGGAGTGTCCCTTTTTCGCCACATCCACGCCAGCATCGGTTGCTTTTGTTCTTTTGAATGTGGGCCAGTCTCTGAGGTGTGAGATGGTATCTCATTGTGGTTTTGATCTGCATCTCCCTGATAATTAATGATGTAGAGCATTTTCTCATGTGCTTTTTTGCCATTCGGATTTCTTCTTTGAGAAAGTTTCTGTTCATTTCATTGCCCCATTTTTGGATGGGGTTGGATGTTTTCTTCTTGTGGAGTTTAACCAGTATTTTGTATATCCTGGATATCAACCCCTTGTCAGATGTGTATTCGGTGAATATCCTTTCCCATTCTGTAGACTGTCTTTGTATTTTGGTCACTGTTTCTTTGGAGGTGCAGAAGCTTCTTAGTTTAAGATAGTCCCATTTATCTATCTCTGTTTTCACTTGCTCGGCCAGTGGCGTGGCGTCCTTGAAGATACCATTAGCTTCAATGTCATGGAGGGTTTTGCCAACTTTATCTTCAATGTACCTTATGGTTTCTGGTCTAATGTTGAGGTCTTTAATCCATTTTGATCTTACTTTTGTACATGGTGTTAGGCAGAGTTCTGAGCCTATTTTTTTGCATGTAGCCGTCCAGTGATGCCAACACAATATATTAAAGAGGCTTTCCTTACTCCACTTCACATTACTTGCACCTTTATCAAAGATTAGATGAGCATATGATTGAGGAGAGATGTCAGTGTATTCAACCCTGTTCCATTGGTCTGCAGTTCTGCCTTTGTTCCAGTACCATGCTGTTTTAATTATTACTGCTTTGTAGTACAGTTTGAAGTTCGGGAGGTTGATTCCTCCCATTTTCTTTTTCCCAAGAATTGCTTTAGCTATTCGTGGGGGCTTATTGTTCCATATAAATTTCAAGAGTGTTTGCTCCATTTCTTTGAAGAATGTCATGGGTATCCTTATAGGGATTGCATTGAATTTATACAATGCTTTTGGTAGTATTGCCATTTTGACAATGTTAAGTCTCCCGACCCATGAGCAGGGGATATCTTTCCATTTCCTCATGTCCTCTTTTATTTCCTGAAGTAGCGTTTTGTAGTTTTCTTTGTACAGGTCCTTTACTTCCTTAGTTAAGCTGATTCCTAGGTACTTGATTTTCAGGGGCACAATTGTGAATGGGATTGTTTTTTTCATGTTGCTTTCTTCTCTCTCACTGTTTGCGTATAGGAAAGCCATGGACTTTTGGGTATTGATTTTATAACCTGCAACTTTACTATACGAGTCTATTGTTTCTAGGAGTTTTTTGGTGGAAGTTATTGGGTTCTCTAAGTAGAGTATCATATCATCTGCGAATAGTGAGAGCTTGATTTCTTCCTTTCCTACCTGAATGCCCTTAATATCTTTTTCCTGCCTAATCGCTATTGCAAGTACTTCCAGTACTATATTGAACAGCAGTGGAGAGAGTGGGCATCCCTGTCTCGTCCCTGATCTTAGAGGGAAGGCTCTCAGTTTTTCCCCATTGAGGATGATGCTTGCTGTAGGCTTGTGGTAGATGGCTTTAATTATGTTGAGGAAGGTCCCCTCTATACCCATTTTGGCTAGGGTTTTCATCATAAAGGGGTGCTGGATCTTATCAAATGCTTTCTCTGCATCTATTGATATGATCATATGCTTTTTGTCTTTTCTTTTGTTGATATGGTGGATTATGTTGATTGATTTCCGAATGTTAAACCATCCTTGCATCCCTGGGATGAATCCTACTTGGTCATGGTGTATGATCTTTTTAATGAGTAGTTGGATTCTATTTGCTAGTAGTTTGTTGAGGATCTTTGCATCTGTGTTCATCAGGGATATCGGCCTGTAATTCTCTTTCTTTGTGGTATCTCTGTCTGCTTTTGGTATCAGTGTGATATTTGCTTCGTAGAAACTGTTTGGAAGTGTTTTTGATATTTCAATTTCGTGGAAAAGCTTAAAGAGCATTGGGAGTAAGTCCTCTTTAAAGATTTGGAAGAATTCACTAGTGAATCCATCCGGGCCAGGACTTTTGTGCTTGGGGAGACTTTTTATTACCATTTCAATTTCCTTGATGGTGATAGGTCTGTTCAGGTATTCCAGGTCTTCTTGGTTCAGCCTTGGGAGTCTGTAGGAGTCTAGGAATTTATCCATTTCCTCGAGGTTTTGAAGTTCCGTGGCATAAAGCTTCTCAAAGTACTCCCTGAGGATCCTCTGAATTTCTGTGGTTTCTGTTGTAATGACCCCCTTTTCATTTCTGATTCGGTTTATTAGGGTTTTCTCTCTCCCTTTCTTTGTGAGTTTTGCTAGAGGCTTATCAATCTTGTTAATTTTCTCGAAGAACCAGCTCTTGGTTTCATTGATCTTTCGGATTGTTTTTTGGGTTTCCATCTCGTTAATCTCTGCTCTGAGTTTTATTATTTCCTTTCTCCTGTTCGGGTTGTGCTCCTAACAAAGGGATTCTAATCAGGAGCCCCACCCTACCCTGCCCTGTCTACTTCCATCAACCACCCAGGGATCGAATTGTGCACAGGAGACCCACACTACCCAGATAAATACCCCACTGGCAGACTTCCACTCTCGACACTACTTCCACTACCCAGGCGTCGCCACACTCCAGGACGCTTTCCGGACCCGCGCGGCAACTCCGGCCGAGACCCACGCACAACTGAAGACCCACAGAACAAGATAAGCGGAACTCTCTGAGACCTTGGACTCCAGGCTCGGCGGACCCAGGGACAGAGCTTCTCTGCTTGCTCCCACCACCACAGGTGACAAAGGGATTCTAATCAGGAGCCCCACCCTACCCTGCCCTGTCTGCTTCCATCAACCACCCAGGGATCGAATTGTGTACAGGAGACCCACCCTACCCAGATAAATACCCCACTGGCAGACTTCCACTCTCGACACTACTTCCACTACCCAGCCGTCGCCACACTCCAGAACGCTTTCCGGACCCGCGCGGCAACTCCGGCCGAGACCCACGCACAACTGAAGACCCACAGAGAAGATAAGCGGAACTCTCTGAGACCTTGGACTCCAGGCTCGGCGGACCCAGGGACAGAGCTTCTCTGCTTGCTCCCACCACCACAGGTGACAAAGGGATTCTAATCAGGAGCCCCACCCTACCCTGCCCTGTCTGCTTCCATCAACCACCAAGGGATAGAATTGTGCACAGGAGACCCACCCTACCCAGATAAATACCCCACTGGCAGACTTCCACTCTCGACACTACTTCCACTACCCAGCCGTCGCCACACTCCAGGACGCTTTCCGGACCCGCGCGGCAACTCCGGCCGAGACCCATGCACAACTGAAGACCCACAGAACAAGGTAAGCGGAACTCTCTGAGACCTTGGACTCCAGGCTCGGCGGACCCAGGGACAGAGCTTCTCTGCTTGCTCCCACCACCACAGGTGACAAAGGGATTCTAATTAGGAGCCCCACCCTACCTTGCCCTGTCTGCTTCCATCAACCACCCAGGGATCGAATTGTGTACAGGAGACCCACCCTACCTAGATAAATACCCCACTGGCAGACTTCCACTCTCGACACTACTTCCACTACCCAGCCGTCGCCACACTCCAGGACGCTTTCCGGACCCGCGCGGCAACTCCGGCCGAGACCCACGCACAACTGAAGACCCACAGAACAAGGTAAGCGGAACTCTCTGAGACCTTGGACTCCAGGCTCGGCGGACCCAGGGACAGAGCTTCTCTGCTTGCTCCCACCACCACAGGTGACAAAGGGATTCTAATTAGGAGCCCCACCCTACCTTGCCCTGTCTGCTTCCATCAACCACCCAGGGATCGAATTGTGCACAGGAGACCCACCCTACCTAGATAAATACCCCACTGGCAGACTTCCACTCTCGACACTACTTCCACTACCCAGCCGTCGCCACACTCCAGGACGCTTTCCGGACCCGCGCGGCAACTCCGGCCGAGACCCACGCACAACTGAAGACCCACAGAACAAGGTAAGCGGAACTCTCTGAGACCTTGGACTCCAGGCTCGGCGGACCCAGGGACAGAGCTTCTCTGCTTGCTCCCACCACCACAGGTGACAAAGGGATTCTAATTAGGAGCCCCACCCTACCTTGCCCTGTCTGCTTCCATCAACCACCCAGGGATCGAATTGTGTACAGGAGACCCACCCTACCTAGATAAATACCCCACTGGCAGACTTCCACTCTCGACACTACTTCCACTACCCAGCCGTCGCCACACTCCAGGACGCTTTCCGGACCCGCGCGGCAACTCCGGCCGAGACCCATGCACAACTGAAGACCCACAGAACAAGGTAAGCGGAACTCTCTGAGACCTTGGACTCCAGGCTCGGCGGACCCAGGGACAGAGCTTCTCTGCTTGCTCCCACCACCACAGGTGACAAAGGGATTCTAATTAGGAGCCCCACCCTACCTTGCCCTGTCTGCTTCCATCAACCACCCAGGGATCGAATTGTGTACAGGAGACCCACCCTACCTAGATAAATACCCCACTGGCAGACTTCCACTCTCGACACTACTTCCACTACCCAGCCGTCGCCACACTCCAGGACGCTTTCCGGACCCGCGCGGCAACTCCGGCCGAGACCCACGCACAACTGAAGACCCACAGAACAAGGTAAGCGGAACTCTCTGAGACCTTGGACTCCAGGCTCGGCGGACCCAGGGACAGAGCTTCTCTGCTTGCTCCCACCACCACAGGTGACAAAGGGATTCTAATTAGGAGCCCCACCCTACCTTGCCCTGTCTGCTTCCATCAACCACCAAGGGATCGAATTGTGTACAGGAGACCCACCCTACCTAGATAAATACCCCACTGGCAGACTTCCACTCTCGACACTACTTCCACTACCCAGCCGTCGCCACACTCCAGGACGCTTTCCGGACCCGCGCGGCAACTCCGGCCGAGACCCACGCACAACTGAAGACCCACAGAACAAGGTAAGCGGAACTCTCTGAGACCTTGGACTCCAGGCTCGGCGGACCCAGGGACAGAGCTTCTCTGCTTGCTCCCACCACCACAGGTGACAAAGGGATTCTAATTAGGAGCCCCACCCTACCTTGCCCTGTCTGCTTCCATCAACCACCCAGGGATCGAATTGTGTACAGGAGACCCACCCTACCTAGATAAATACCCCACTGGCAGACTTCCACTCTCGACACTACTTCCACTACCCAGCCGTCGCCACACTCCAGGACGCTTTCCGGACCCGCGCGGCAACTCCGGCCGAGACCCACGCACAACTGAAGACCCACAGAACAAGGTAAGCGGAACTCTCTGAGACCTTGGACTCCAGGCTCGGCGGACCCAGGGACAGAGCTTCTCTGCTTGCTCCCACCACCACAGGTTACAAAGGGATTCTAATTAGGAGCCCCACCCTACCTTGCCCTGTCTGCTTCCATCAACCACCCAGGGATCGAATTGTGTACAGGAGACCCACCCTACCTAGATAAATACCCCACTGGCAGACTTCCACTCTCGACACTACTTCCACTACCCAGCCGTCGCCACACTCCAGGACGCTTTCCGGACCCGCGCGGCAACTCCGGCCGAGACCCACGCACAACTGAAGACCCACAGAACAAGGTAAGCGGAACTCTCTGAGACCTTGGACTCCAGGCTCGGCGGACCCAGGGACAGAGCTTCTCTGCTTGCTCCCACCACCACAGGTGACAAAGGGATTCTAATTAGGAGCCCCACCCTACCTTGCCCTGTCTGCTTCCATCAACCACCCAGGGATCGAATTGTGTACAGGAGACCCACCCTACCTAGATAAATACCCCACTGGCAGACTTCCACTCTCGACACTACTTCCACTACCCAGCCGTCGCCACACTCCAGGACGCTTTCCGGACCCGCGCGGCAACTCCGGCCGAGACCCACGCACAACTGAAGACCCACAGAACAAGGTAAGCGGAACTCTCTGAGACCTTGGACTCCAGGCTCGGCGGACCCAGGGACAGAGCTTCTCTGCTTGCTCCCACCACCACAGGTTACAAAGGGATTCTAATTAGGAGCCCCACCCTACCTTGCCCTGTCTGCTTCCATCAACCACCCAGGGATCGAATTGTGTACAGGAGACCCACCCTACCTAGATAAATACCCCACTGGCAGACTTCCACTCTCGACACTACTTCCACTACCCAGCCGTCGCCACACTCCAGGACGCTTTCCGGACCCGCGCGGCAACTCCGGCCGAGACCCACGCACAACTGAAGACCCACAGAACAAGGTAAGCGGAACTCTCTGAGACCTTGGACTCCAGGCTCGGCGGACCCAGGGACAGAGCTTCTCTGCTTGCTCCCACCACCACAGGTGACAAAGGGATTCTAATTAGGAGCCCCACCCTACCTTGCCCTGTCTGCTTCCATCAACCACCCAGGGATCGAATTGTGTACAGGAGACCCACCCTACCTAGATAAATACCCCACTGGCAGACTTCCACTCTCGACACTACTTCCACTACCCAGCCGTCGCCACACTCCAGGACGCTTTCCGGACCCGCGCGGCAACTCCGGCCGAGACCCACGCACAACTGAAGACCCACAGAACAAGGTAAGCGGAACTCTCTGAGACCTTGGACTCCAGGCTCGGCGGACCCAGGGACAGAGCTTCTCTGCTTGCTCCCACCACCACAGGTTACAAAGGGATTCTAATTAGGAGCCCCACCCTACCTTGCCCTGTCTGCTTCCATCAACCACCCAGGGATCGAATTGTGTACAGGAGACCCACCCTACCTAGATAAATACCCCACTGGCAGACTTCCACTCTCGACACTACTTCCACTACCCAGCCGTCGCCACACTCCAGGACGCTTTCCGGACCCGCGCGGCAACTCCGGCCGAGACCCACGCACAACTGAAGACCCACAGAACAAGGTAAGCGGAACTCTCTGAGACCTTGGACTCCAGGCTCGGCGGACCCAGGGACAGAGCTTCTCTGCTTGCTCCCACCACCACAGGTGACAAAGGGATTCTAATTAGGAGCCCCACCCTACCTTGCCCTGTCTGCTTCCATCAACCACCCAGGGATCGAATTGTGTACAGGAGACCCACCCTACCTAGATAAATACCCCACTGGCAGACTTCCACTCTCGACACTACTTCCACTACCCAGCCGTCGCCACACTCCAGGACGCTTTCCGGACCCGCGCGGCCTTGCGGCCGCGCGACACATTATAAAACACTAAATACCCATCTTCTGGAATTGTCGTACCATATTTGATAGGGTTCAAATATGGTAACACCTACAAGGGTGATTAAAGGTCACCCCAAAAGCCTCTATACCTCTCGGAAAGACTGGCAAGCTACCGAGAGTATTCCGCCCGCACGGAAGAGCCTGGCAAGCTATCCGCTGTGTATTCGATATGCCAAAACCAGTAACTACAACTGGTCTCATTCACCTGACCCTGAAGGCTTCACCGACATGGCAGCACTGAGAAGGATGAGAAAGGAGAGGCCGACAAAATCTCAAGGCCGACCTAGGCTGCCACAACGAAGGAAGACAAAAATGATCGTCTGTACTTTCAATGCACGTACGCTAGCATCAGATGCATCCATCGAGGACCTGATGGTACAAGCGTGAATGATTAAGTACGACATCATTGGTCTGACCGAGACAAGAAGGCACGAATCTCACCATGCCGTTTTCGACACCGGAGAAGAATTTTTCCTCGGAACATGCGATAAAAGAGGTGTTGGAGGCGTCGGTGTCCTTGTCAACACAAACTTGGCCAAGAGTATTGATTCATTCGAATGCCTAACAACCTGAATCGGACGTTTACATTTGAATAGATGTGGCTCACTGCCTGCAGTTTCTATCTTCGTTGTCTACGCACCAACATCTCATTATGATGAAAGAGAAATCGAGAAGTTCTACATGGAGCTAGAGAAGTTCTATAAAGAAGACCACACCTTCTACAAGATCATTGTGGGTGATTTTAATGCCAAGATAGGACCGAGAAGATCAGCTGAAGAACTTCACATCGGGACCCATGGCCTAGAATGGAACGAACAGGGTGAGAGACTGTCTGAGTTCATCATGTCGACCAAGACCATTCATGGTAACTCACAGTTCCAGAAGGCCTTCAAGTCATGGAGCAAAATTCCTGGTACTAATCTGAGCCATTCCTGGGTGTTAGTCTCCCGTTTTGTTGCTTTATGTTCCCCAGATGAATGCAATCTTTCTGTGTCTATCCCGCTTTCTGACTCATTTCGCTTGACATTATACTTCCATGTAGTACCACTTGTATGTAAATTTCATAACTTCATCTTTTCTAACAGCTACATAGTAATCCATTGTGTAACCAAAGTTTCTTTAACCAGTCATCTGTTCTCGGGCACTCAGGCAAAACGGTATACTTGAAGTGACACAAGACCCTTTTGATGTACAAATGTTTACCTTGAATGTTATCTCTTTTTGATGACTTTACCGTATATGGTTATATTTCCTTTGCTCCTGATTTGGCTGCCCTGGACCCTATATAAACAGCCTGTAGCCCCCAATAAAGTACTGTCCCTTTTTCTCTCTATTTCTAAACTATACTCTGTCTCTTGTTTCTTGTGTTCATTCGATTGGTCCTTCCCTGCACGTATGGATTCTAGGGCCACCTCCGCGGGCCGGAGAGTGGTTTGCGGACCCTCCTCAACTGCCTCCCACGCGGGGCCGTGTCTGAGAGAAGACCGCCAACCTCCCCTTTATGTAGCGGTGGCCACCGTAATGCACGGAAAGGTAATTGCGCTCCTAATCAAAAATCCCCATCTCATTTGAGCCTGAGTGGGAAGATCCCCATCTCGTTCGAGGCCTAGTGGGTACTAGCCCCTGCCTTGTTATAGAGGTTGACGGGGTGGGATCAGGGGAGAATTGAGTGTTCAGTCTCATATGAGGTATATGAGACGGTCACTGGGTTGGATAAGCCCCCCGCCAAACCCCCCCCCCCCCGCTCTCCTTTGTTGTGTCCTTTGTGGAATGTTTGTGCGAGTGAATGAGCAGTCAGAGGCGTCCTCGCCTCTGATTCGAGTCTGTGGTTCCACTGTTGGGCACCCTTAAGGTCCCCGAAAAGACTACAGAATCGGGTTGTGCTCTCTGTGTTTCCACGGGAAACATATGTTCTATGGTGGTGCTGACTTAGATGTCGGCCGTTAGTCACATTTGGCTGATCCACTATGGCTTAATTTCCCACTGGCCAGACAAGCACCTGAGTGGGCCCCTTTGTCGAGACTCCCCCGTGTCTTGCGTCTGTTTTTCCCAGGTATTCATGCAGGGGAAAGCCTTCCAGTGACCCATCTCTTGTCCCGTCTCTCTTAATGTCTTGTCTGCCTTCTATTTCTTTCATAGGTCTTACTCCTTCTCTCCTTCCTATATTTCTCATTTTCTATTCATGTGTATCTGTATCTCTGAACTAAGCAAGAAGGAATTGTTTGTTCGTGGTTTAAAGACCTTCCTTAAGCACCAAGGAAACTAGGTAAAGAAAAAGGACCTTGTCAATTTCTTTATTCTTCTTGAAAATGTGTATATAAGAAACTTATGGGCCATGACTGTCTTAAATCCCCATCTCGGCCTTTCTGAACTGGCAATGAAACTTAGAGACCTTCTTAAAGGTCTAGGGCCCTTTTGTTCCACAGTCTCAGACCCCTTCTCGGTCTCCCTCTTTCCCCTCCCCCTCTATCAGCCCAATCTTGTTTTGGGTGGCCTGGTTAGTGGGCCGATCTCTCTCCCTCTCACTCTCTCATTTCCTGGCATTTCCTCCCTGCGGGCACGGGTAGAGCACTTAAAGGCCGCTGGGCACTCGCTGCTAGAAGACTCCCATGACAGGGTGAGGGGGTCACAGCGGTCACAGCCACGATTCACAGAATAAAATCGCGTCCCCCACAGAAGAAAAAACTGTGCAACGTTAGGTACTCGTCAGTTAAGCACATCCACATCCCCAGATTTGAAAAACGCCACCTTCTCTTTCCCTCTCACTCCACCCTCCTTTCTTAGGACCTTGGGAAATTCGCTTAGCATAAGGGAACTCTTTGTTGTGGGTCTTAAGGACTCTCTCCAGGTTCCAGTTACTAGCACTACAGAGTAGTTTTGTCATGTTAAATGAGATTTAAAAAAAAACAAACAACTTGGGAGTGCCTGAATGATTTCTATATGACCCTCAGCCCAGGAGAGGTCCCCGGAGCCTTGTGGATTCTAGGACATTTTGAATCAGATGTAGAGGATGCTGTGAAAGACTCAGAGGCCTTCTTATGAGAGAAAAGCCTCTCAGGGCTCCTCTCCCTTGAAGAAGTCCATGTCTCAGTGCCCCTCAGTTACTATCCCCATGCCAGTTTCTGAGCTAATGTTCCTCGCTTCTACCCAGTTCTTAAGGACAGTCCCACAGATCCACCCTCTGCTCCCCACCCTGACTCCCCTTCTGTCCTATCCCCAGAAGATGAGGCAGACCTCCAGCAGGAGCCTTCCGGATATCAAGAGTCCAAATGGCCTCCAAACCTCCCTACCTTTTCTTCCTGACCTCCCCCTTACAACCCTAAAATGTATTTGCAAGAGAAAATTGACCTCTCTTTGGCTGCAGAATTCGAGTTATGCACTGCTAATTAGTAACTTGATCTGGAAAACCTGGCGCCAGGAGAAGACTTGGAAGAACTGAAACCCAGAAGGTGAAAATCACGAACACGCCCTTTGGGCAAATTCGGAAATCTCGGTGTGACTGGTGAGTGTGGTGCACACACGTGTAAGTGAAGGACTGGTCCGAGCGAGTGTAGGAGTGTATTCTGTGCGAGTGTTCCTAGTGTGTGTATTTTCTTAATATCTTTCTCCTAGTTCTGTTTATTAAGATTGTTTAACATGGGGCAGAATTGATCGACCCTCAAAGCTTCAATTCTTTATCACTTCTCTGAGATCCACAGGAAAGCTCAGAATCTAGGCTTGAGGGTCAAGAAAGGTAAGTTGGGCATTCATTGTTCATCAAAATGACCTTCCTTTGGTGTGGATTGACCCCCACAAGGTTCCTTCTAAACAAACCATGTGGCTCCAGTAAAAGAGGTAATCTGTAGAAAATCTGCTGTGTAGGTATACTCCCTTGGAAATCTCTAGGGGGCATGGGGAAGGAATGTAATAACATCTGTGTGGATGGTCTCTGCAAAGAGGTACTCCTCCTTTGTCTGTTTTGCATCACCCTCCACTATGGGAGGGACAGGAGTTAGCCCACTAGTGAGAAAAATTCTGGGAGACTAAGGCAGGCCAATTTCCAAACATAAGATCCTTTTCCCCACCCAGGTCTAACTAGAAGATAGAGGTCAATTGAAGTGTTAATGAAGGCAATTCAGACAAAAAAAGGGTAAAAGGCCAAAGTAAAGGCCAATTTACAGGGGGTTAGAATCCCCTTGGAGAGGTCAAAGTGACAGACCTGGAAAAAAGTTTTGCCAAGGAACCATTCTTTTTTTATATATAGATTATTGCTTGCAATTAGAAAAACATCCTAGGAGCTTTCAGCTAGGTAGTTTAGATAAAGAGTATCTTGTTGACCCCTGTAACACCATGTGGCCTGAGTATAGTGGGGAAAGATAGCCTGTGAATGGCAGTTTTTATTACCAGATCATTTTGCAGTCAGATCTTTGCAGGTAACAAAAGAAATAGGAGAGTATCAAAGCTGAGTAGGCAGGAAAATGCAAGATCTTATGATTAACAAAGAAGCCTATCCCCATGTCTGATAAGAAGATACTAGCTCCCTGCCTCAGAATTTGTCTTGGCCAAAAAATAGTAACATCTTTGTGATAATTTATTTTGCCAGCTTATACCAATAAGCGCTTTCCTGACCCATTTTTAACAGCAGGAGACTGGCTGTTTAGGCTGGAAAATGGGGAGCAGTTGCCCCAAACGGCTGATAAGGTTTCTTCGCCCTGGGGACTGTCCTTTCCTTTCTCAGACAATCAGTTTCTCCCTGTCATCTTTTGAAGGGTCAGATTGATCGATCAACTGCAGATGTGTGCATATATATGTTTGGTGTTTTAGTCAGTTCATTGTCTGTCTGTCTGTATGTCTGTCTGTCTGTCTGACTTGTGGATCACTCGGGTGTTGGAACCAGGTTGAAATCAGTAGTAGAAATTTTAGAGAAGTTAGTGATATGGTACCCAGTGATTTAAGAAATGCATTTGTTTTTGGAACCTGTCAGACAAGGGTGAATCCTTATCAGAAGGTTGAGCCTATAGAGAAAGCAGAATTCTCAATCTAAATTTCTTGATAGAATAACATTAATGATTATGTGATTAACAGTTGAAATCCTTTTGAACTTAAGAATATTGTACTATCTAGAAGAACTATGGAACAGGAGCCTGAAACTAAAGTGAAATAAGACTGCAGAGAAAGCAAGACCTTATCTTACAAGACTCAGCTAACTTTAATGAAAAAGTAGCCGCTTTTACAAACTACAGAGGTAGAGAAGCCATTAAAATGAAGTTTCCTTATTTTCCTAAACAGTGGCAATTTTTAGGATAACAATTGGATTTGTCCATTCTCTCTTGACACAAGGAGCTAAGGTTTATCAGGTTAAACCCATCAAGGTGCTCCTGAGTCACTTCCACTCCTTTGTTTTTCTGTAACCACTTCTATATGCTTTCCTCCCCAACCAGTTTATCAGCTTTACCCCTAGTCAGAATCTGTTAATTTGTAAGATCAGATCCTTCTAGGACACTGAACTTGTGTTGTAAATTGTGAGTCGATCTGCTAAGTGAGAATCTGTCCTAGAAGTACATCCTGACTAGTTTGGATGAGGCTAAACATTTTTTCCCTTTCAAACTACCTTCAGTAAATAATTTCAGTATACTGCAAGAGGCAGCTTCCCTTATCTCACAGAAACCTTGCTGTTAGAGGCAACTTCTCTTATCTCACAGAGCAGATCTCAGGTGTGAGCCAGGAATGATATTTGGGATGTAGATGCCAGGCTCCAGGAAGGCTGATCTTTGAGATGTAGATTGGTATTTGATGTGCTAATCCAAGTGCTTGTAGCTTGTAAAAGTGAGGACAAAATTACTGGCCTGCAGATGTAAAGAAGCAATGTATGTTTTGCAGCCTCAATGTTCTTTCTCCTTTTGATGACATAACTGTATTGCCCCTTTAGAGGCACCATGATCTATATGAGATTTCAGGGCTCTCTACTAGGAGGTCTGAGAGAACAAGGGAAATCATGCTTGAGAGAACCTGAGTTTCTTTTATGGGATATAATGAGACTGTAAGAATGGGCTGGGAGAGGCAGAAGAGATTGGAGAGTGAATGGAGAGAGGATTGTATTAAACTACAACTAAGATCAAGCAGCCTGGCCATAAGGTTTCCTTCCTTTTCCTTCCCATCGCCATCCCCCTCCCTGGAGTTGGGGAAACTACTGAACGCGGGAGGTGGGAAAGATAGATTGCTGCCATCCTTCTTGTGTTCACACAGCAATTCAAATATTTCCTTATGCTAATATCAAAGTTTGGTTAAAAAATCCAAAGGGTTTTTTCTGTGTCTGAAAGCATGTTTGTATTTTTGTGGAATTGTTAAACATATCTGGTGTAGAAAGCTCATGATTTTAAATAATTAAGGTTCAAGAACTATTGTCATTAATACAAAGAAGTTTTATCATGTTTTGTAAAAATTGATCATAGGTCTTCTGTTGTTTTGTTAATGTACATATTTGTATCTGCATTGGATTAGAATATTTGATCTAGAAGGTGTTAAAATAACTATGACACATGAAAACAGGTTCAAAAAAGTAATGGTTTAGTTTAAACATGAGTTTCTAAAGTTATAAAACTGGTTGCAAAATTAGTCTTACCCGTGCTGTATCTGATCTCTGATACTCTTCGTAACTAAAATTTCTAGAACTTCTAAGAGTTATCAAGTGGAATAATCTCAGATGTTAGCCTTCTGTATGGTCTCTGTCTGAGAATGGAGAATTTCATAGAAAATGTGGGAAATTTTACTAACTACATTGTTAATCAACCTGTGCAGTACTTGAAAGTACATGCTATTATTTATTTCATGCAAAGCCCTGTCACCAGGTATCAACCTGACCCTGTTTTTCAGAAAGATTTGTACACAAGTGTGAAATACTTAATGTTTCATAATAATCTATGAGTGATTTAATCTTTTGTATTTGTATTTTCCTGGAAATAAGAATTTTAAGATGTCTTCTGGTTGATTTCTAATGTAAAGTGATCTTTTGCCCAGTGAACATACCTTGTAAGAGCTTTAATTGTGAGCATTTTTAAGGCTTTTTGAATATCTATTGAAGCATTGCAGACTACAGTTTTTGTTAAGTGAGATTAAGATAAGGTCAGCACCATTTCTGCCTCCTCTTCAGTCAGGCTCTGCAGACACCCTCTGGGCCCTAGTGGTTGCCTCCTTTGATCGGACTGAGGATGCCTGTTGGCTCTGCTCAGTGACAGGCCTGACTCCTCATTTTACTGCCTGTTTCGACTCCTCTTCACAGTTCTGTATGACGGTTCTGGTGGTCCCGTATTTTGTACCACCCAACTTTAACCCTTTATGATTACTGGTCTCAGCGTGATGTTGCCACACCCCACCGTCCACCAGGAGCCAGTCACTGCCCTCACCATCGCTGCCCTTTTCACCTTTGGCCTTGCAGGTGCCTGTATGGGCATCACCACCTTGACCTCACAGCACTCCGGTTTAGCTACACTACATGTCGCCGTGGAGACCGATTAAGAGCACCTTGAAAAAGTCATCTCTCACCTCGAGGATTTTCTAACGAAGGAGATTGCTCTCCAAAACCACCCAGGACTGGACTTGCTCTTTATGAAAGAAGGGGGATTGTGTGCTGCCTTGGGGGAGGAGTGTTGCTTTTATGTTAACCACAGTGGAGTGATTAAAAACTTTTTGGAGTGATTTTATGTTAACCACAGTGGAGTGATTAAAATTTTTTTAAATTTTTAAAAATTTTTTTATTAGTGAAACACCATGAGGTACAGTTGTAGATTTACAATTTTTTGTGCTTGGGTTTGATTATACAATGATCAGATACCCATCCCTCCACCAGTGCCCATTTTCCACCACCATGGATAATATCCCCCCCCATCCCCCATCCCCCCTGCCTCTGTGGCAGGACAATCCCCTGTGTTCTCTCTCTCCTTTTAGGTGTTGTGGTCTGCAAAAGAGGAATTGAGTGGCAAACATGTTCAGTCCATAGTCCACTTTCGACATGCAACTCCCCTCCTGGGAGGATCCTCCAAACACCCTATATTTGGTGTTCCCTTCTCTATCTGAGCTGCCCTTTCCTCTAGAATGCCCAACTGGCCACTAAGCTATGGAGTAATCCTCCTGGTACTGATCTCAGCCATTCTTGGGTATTAATCTCATATTTTGTTACTTTATATCCCCCAGATGAATGAAATTTTTCTATGTCTATCCCTCTCTTTCTGACTCATTTCGCTTAGCATGATACTTTCCATATTGTACCACTTGTATGTAAATTTCTTGACTTCATCTTTTCCAACAGCTACATAGTGCTCCATTGTGTAGATGTACCAAAGTTTCTTTAACCAGTCATCTGTTCTTGGGCATTCAGGTTTCTTCCAGTTTCTGGCTATTGTAAAGAGTGCTGGAATGAACAAACAAGTGCAGATGTCACTTCGACTATACATTTTTGCCGCTCTGGGATATATTCCCAGGAGTGGTATTGCTGGGTCAAATGGGAGCTCAATTTCTAATTTTTTGAGAATCGTCCATACTGTTTTCCAGAAGGGCTGAACCAGTCGACATTCCCACCAACAGTGAAGGAGTGTCCCTTTCTCGCCAAATCCGCGCCAGCATCGGTTGCTTTTGTTCTTTTGAATATGGGCCAGTCTCTGAGGTGTGAGATGGTATCTTATTTTGGTTTTGATCTGCATCTCCCTGATAATTAATGATGTAGACCATTTTCTCATGTGCTTTTTGCCTTTCGGATTTCTTCTTTGAGAAAGTTTCTGTTCATTTCATTGCCCCATTTTTGATGGGGTTGGAGGTTTTCTTCTTGTGGAGTTCAACCAGTATTTTGTTTATCCTTGATATCAACCCCTTGTCAGATGTGTGAAGAATAAAATTAAATTCAAAGCAGAAGCAGGAGCAAAAGATGAAGACGAAGAAATAGATGAAGAAGAAGCAGAAGTATAAGAGGAGGAGAAGATAAGGGAAAGAAGTAGAAGAAGATAAAGAAGTCAAAGAAGATAAGCAACAGATGAAGAGAAAGGGGAAGGGAGAGGAGGAAGAGAAGTTAGAGTATACGGAGTAGGATAAGGGGAAGAAACAGAAGGAGTCAAGAGAGAGGTCAAAGATGAGGAAGAAGAAGAAGAAGAAGAAGAAGAAGAAGAAGAAGAAGAAGAAGAAGAAGAAGTTGAAGAATTAGAAAAAGAAGAAGACAAGGAATATGAAGAAGAAGATGAAGAAGAAAAAATAAGAAGAAAGAGAAGATGAAGAAGAAGAGGAACAAAATGAAGTACAAGGAGGAGGAGATGGAGGAGGAGGATATGAAAGAGGAGGTGTAGGAGATGTAGGAGAAGGAGAAGGATGTGGAGGGAAGTAGAATATGAAAAGAAAAGAGAAGAAACGAGATAAAAGTATAAGATGAAAACCAAGAAGAATACGAATTAGAATTGAAAGCAGAATCAGAAGAAGCAGATGAAGAAGATGTAGAAGAAATGAAGAAGAATTAGAAGAAGAAGAAAAAGAAAAAGAAGTATATGAAAAAGTTGAAGAAGAAAAAGAAGAAAATGGAGGAGGAGGAGGCTGAGGAGGAGGTTGAGGAGGAGGCCGTGGAGGAGGTTGAGGAGGAGGCCGAGTAGGAGTGGTAATCAAAATGTCCTCAGTATTTCATCAGAATAACGCTATGTCTATGCAGTTTTCATTGGATACATAACTGAGTTTACACGTGAATAAATGATGAAGCAGAAATGGAATCTGAAGTTATAGTTGACGAGTGTGCAGAAGAAGAAGAAGAAGAAGAAGAAGAAGAAGAAGAAGAAGAAGAAGAAGAAGAAGGAAGAGGAGGAGGATAAGGAGGAGGAGGAGGATAAGGAGGAGGAGGAGGAATAGGAGAATGCCGAGAAGGAAAAGGATGTGTACAGAAGAAAAAATGGAAGAGGACAGTGAAGAAGAAAAAGAGAAGGAAGAATAAGAATAAGACGAAGAAGAATACAAATTAGAATTCGAAGCAGATGCAGAAACAGTCGATGAAGAAGACGAAAAAGAAGACAAAGAAGAAGAAAAAAAGAAAACTAAGAAGAAGGAGGAGGAGGAGGAGAAGAAGAAGAAGAAGAAGAAGAAGAAGAAGAAGAAGAAGAAGAAGAAGAAGAAGAAGAAAGGAAGAATAAGACGAAGAAGAAGTTGAAGAAGAGGAAGAAGTAGTTGAAGAAGAAAAGCAAAAGAGGAAAAAAGGGGGAAGGAAGAGCAGGAGGAGAACAAAGAGTAGAAGGAGTAGGACAATGGGAAGCAATAGAAAGCGACAATAGAGAGTAAAAAGCTGACGAAGAAGAAGAAGGTGAAAAGAGGAAGCTGATGAAGAAATGGAGAAAAAGAAGAAAAAGATGAAGAAGAGGAAGAAGCAGAACATGAAGAACAAGAAAAACAAGAAAAAGAAGAAGAGAAAGATGAAGCAGGAGGAAGAGGAAGAGGAAGAGGAAGAGAAGGTAGAGACGAGTCAGAGTGAAAATGACCTCATTATTTCAACAGCATAACACAATATCTATTGAGGTTGCACTGGACACATAAAAGACTTTACAAGGAACTAAATGATGAGGCCGAAATGGCATCTACATTTGTAGTAAAGGAGTATGCAGATCAAGAAAAAGAAGATGAAGAAGCAGAACAAGAACAAGAAAAAAAAAGAAGAAGAAGAAGAGAAGGAAGAAGAAGAAGGAGAAGAAAAAGACGAATAAGAAGAAGAGGAGGGAGGAGAAGAAGAAGAAGAAGAAGTAAAGAAGAAGACGAAGAGGAAGAAGAAATAGAAGTACAAGAAGAAGAAGAAGAAGAAAAAGAAGAAGAAGAAGAAGAAGAAGAAGAGGAAGATGATGAATATGAAGAAGAAGAAGAGGGAAGAAAAGAAGGAAACACAAAAGAGAGAAGAAAAATTAGGAGACGAAGGAGGATGAAGAGGAGCAGGAGTAGACGAAATAGGAGACATTTGAGAGGACATAGAAGAAGGCGAGGACGAAGTAGAAGTAGTAGAAGAAGAAGAAGAAGAAGAAGAAGAAGAAGAAGAAGAAGAAGAAGAAGAAGAACTTGTACTATTAGTAGAAGAAGAAGAGGAGGAGGAAGAAGAAGATGAAGAAGAAGAAGAAGAAAAAGAAGAAGAAGAAGAAGTTGAAGAAGAAAAAGAAGAGAGAAAGAAAAACGGGAAGGAAGAGCAGGAGAAGAACTAAATGTAGAAGAAGTATAAGAGGAAGAAATAGAAGGATTCAAAACAGAGTCAAAGCCAAAGAAGAAGGAGAAGAATAAGATGAATAATAATAAGAAGAATGAAAACAAGAAGAAGAAGAAAAACATGAAAAAGAGAAAAAGAGAAAGATGAAGGAGGAGGAGGAAGAACAAAAGGAGGATTAGGAGACGAAGAAGGACTGGTAGTAAATTTACCTCAGTATATCATCAGAATAACACTAAATCTATGTAGGTTTCGTTGGATCCATAAAAGAGTTTACATGGGATTAAATAATGAGGAAGATATGGCATCTGCTGTTATAGTACTCGAGTATACAAATGAAGAGGAAGAAGAAGAAGTAGAAAAGAAGAATAAGAAGAAAAAGAATAATAAGAAGAAGAAAACGAAGAAGAAAGGGAAAAGAAGATTAAGGAGAAGGAGAGGCAGAAGACGAAGAAGAATGAAAAGAACAATAAAAAGGAGAACAAGAAGAAGAAGAAGAAGAAGAAGAAGAAGAAGAAGAAGAAGAAGAAAAAGGAGCAGTTGAAATAGAAGGAGAAGAAGAAGAAGAAGAGGAAGAAGAATGAAGATGGAGAAGACCAAGGAGTAGTAGAATTAGAAGAGGAAGAAGGAGAAGAAGATAAAGAAGATAGAGGAGAAGAAATATATGAAGAAGAAGAAGAAGAAGAAGGAAAAGAATAAGAAAAAGAATAGGAAGAAGAGCAAAAAGAAGGCGCAGAAGGTGAATAAGAAGTAAGAGAGGAAGAAAAAGAAAAAAGGAGAAGAAGTAGAAGAAAAAGTAGAATAGGAGCAGGAGAAGAAAAACGAAAAGGAGAAGAAGGAGAAAGAAAAGAATATGAAGAAGAAGAATTAAAATATGGAGAAGATAAAAGAAAATAAGGAGAAGAAGAAAAAGGAGAAGAAGAGTAAAAGAAGAAGAAAAAGAAGAAGTAGAAGAGAAGAAGAAGACGAAGAAATGGAGAAGGAGTAGAAGGAGATGAAGAAAATGAAGAAGAAGAAGAAGAAGAAGAAGAAGAAGAAGAAGAAGAGGAAGAAGAAGAAAAATAAGAAGAAGAAGGAGACGAAGAAGAAAAAGAGGAAGAAGAAGACGTAAAAGTTGAAGGACAAGGAGAAGTCGAAGAGGAAGAAGAAAAAGGTAGAATAGAAAGACGGAGAAAAAGATGAAGAGGAGGAATAGAAGGGGAGGAAGAAGAAGAAGAAGAAGAAGAAGGAGGAGGAGGAGGAGGAGGAGGAGGAGGAGGAGGAGGAGGAGGAGGAGGAGGAGACGATGGAATAGGAGCAGTTGAAGGAGAAGAAAAAGAAGAGAAAGAAGAAGCAGAATAAAAAAGATGGTGAAGAAGAGGAATAGAAGAAGAAGAAGAAGATGGAGGAGAAGGAGAAGTAGGAGAAGAAGACGAAGAAGATAGAGAATAAGAAGGAGAAGAAGAAGAAGAAGAAGAAGAAGAAGAAGAAGAAGAAGAAGAAGAAGAAGAAAAAGAAGAAGAAGAAGAAGATGATTATGACGACGGAGAAGGAGAAAAGAATGAGAAGGAGAAAGAGAAGGAGAAAGAGAAGGAAAAGGAAAGAAGATGAAGAAGTAGTAGAAGAAGAAGAAGAAGAAGAAGAAGAAGAAGTAGAAGAAGAAGAAGAGGAGGAGGAGGAGGAGGAAAAAGAAGTAGAAGAAAAGAAGTAGTAGTAGAATAAGATGAAGTAGAAGGAAACGAAGGATCAGCAGGAGGTGGATATGAAGAAGGAGGATTGTGAAGGAGAAGGATTTCAAGAGAAGAAGAATGAGAAGAGGACAGAGAAGAAGAAAAGGACGCTGGAGAATATGCCGAAGTTGAAGAATAGAAATAAAAATTTGACGCAGAAGGAGGAGCAGAAGATGAAGAAAAATAAGATGTAAAAAAAAAGAAGAAGAGGGGGAGGAGAGGAAAAGGATGAAGGAGAAGAAGAGGAAGAAGAAGAGGAAGAAGAAGAAGAAGAAGAAGAAGAAGAAGATGATGATGATGATGATGATGATGATGATGATGAAGATGACGATGTAGATATTGAAGAAGAAAAATTAGAGATAAAGAAAAATGGGAAGGAAGAGGAGGAGTAGACGTTAGAATAGAAGGAGTAGAATAAGAGGAAGAAATAGAAGAAGACAAAAGAGAGGTAAACGACAAAGAAGAATTAGAAGAAAAAGAAGATAATGAAGAACAAGAAAAAGAAGAAGAAGAAGAAGAAGAAGAAGAAGAAGAAGAAGAAGAGAAGAAGAGAAGAAGAAGGAGGAGGAATATATGACGGCGGATGAATCTGAGATGAAGGAAAAGGAGAAGCATGTGAAGAAATGACGAATGAGAAGAGAAAAGTGAAGAAGATAACAAGGAATTATAATATGACAAAGACGAAGAAGTATAAAAATTACAATTCGAAGCAGAAGCAGTAGGAGAAAATAAAGAAGAAAAAGACAAAGTAGAACATGAAGAAGAAGAAGAAGAAGAAGAAGAAGAAGAAGAAGAAGAAGAAGAAGAGAAAGAAGACGAACTAAGAGAAAAAATATATGAGTATAGAAATACAACACTAAGTATATAAAGAAGATGTTTTCTATTCATCCTGTGGAGGGAATATCATGGAAACTATAGAATAGAACCAGGATCACACAGAAATATATTGCATTTGGAAAAAGCAGAGGAAGAAAAAGAAGAAGGAAAGAAGTAGTAGACAAAGAAGAATAGGAAAAAGAATAAGAAGAAGAGAAGAAAGTAAAGAAGAAGAATAATACGAAGAAGAAGAAATAGAACAAGAGATGTAGAAAAAGAGCAGGGAAGGAGATGTTGTAGGAGTAGACGGATGAGTTGAAGAAATAAAGACGTCAAAACAGAGTTCAAAGACTAGGAAGATGAAGGAGAAGAAAAAGAAGAAGACGTAGATGAAGGAAAAGAAGTAGAAGACGAGGAAGATGGAGAGAAATTAGAAAAAGATGAAGAAGAAGATAAAGAAGAAGAAAAAGAAGAAGAAAGAGAAGAAGAGGAAGACAAAGAAGAGAAGAAAAGGAAGAAGAGGAAGATGAAGAAGAAAAGTAAGTAGACGTAGAAGAAGAACTAGAAGAAAAAGTTGAAGAAGAAGTTGAAGAAGAAAATCGACAGAGAAAGAAAAACTGGAAGGAAGAGCAGGAGGTGAACTAAGGGTAGAAGAAGTAAGACAAGGAGAAGAAATACAAGGATTAAAAAGTGAGGTCAAAGCCTAAGAAGAAGAAAAAGTAGGAGAACATAGAAGAAGAAGAAGAAGAAGAAGAAGAAGAAGAAGAAGAAGAAGAAGAAGAAGAAGAAGAAGAAGAAGAAGAAGAAGAAAAGAAGAAGAAGAAGAAGAAGCAGAAGAAGATGAAGTAGAATGAAAAGAAAGAGGAGCAGGAGGAAGATATTTATTATGAAAACTAGGAGATGTAGGATATGGAGAAGAATGTGAAGAGAACAAGAATAAGAGAGCAAGAGAGGAAGAAAACGAGAAAGGAGAATAAGCCAAAGTCCAAGAAGAATATAATTTAGAATTGGAAACAGAAGCACAAGAAATAAACAGATGAAGAAGATAAAGACAAAGAAGAAGAAGACGAGGACGATGATGAAGAAGAAAGAAAAACAAAAAGAAGAAGAAGAAGAAGAAGATTGAAGAGAAGGAGGAGATGGAGAGATGGAGGAGGATAAGAAGGAGGAGGAAAATGAGATGGAGTAAAAGGAGAAGGATGTGAAGAGAAGAAGATGAAGAAGAAGAAGAAGAGTACAAGGAGGAGAAAAGGAAGAAGAGGAAGATGAGGAAGAATAAGTCGAAAAATAAAACCAAGAAATATAAAAAAGGGAAAGAAAGAGGAGGAGGAGATGTTAGAGTAAAAGGAGTCGGATAATGGGAAGAAATAGAAGACAAAAGAGAGGTCAAAGACGAAGAATTAGGAGATGTATAATAAGAACAAGAAGAAGAAGAAGAAGGAGAAGAATAGAAGAAAAAGAAGGAATAGTAAAATAAGAAAACGAAGAAGAAGATGAAGAAGAAGAAGATGAAGAAGAAGAAGATGAAGAAGAGAAGAAGGAGGAGGAGAATATGATGGCGGAGGAGTCGGAGATGTAGGAGATGTAGGAGAAGGAGAAGGATATGAAGAGACGAAAAACGAGAAGAGGACAGAGGAGAAGAAAATGAGGAAGGAGAATATGACGAAGAAGCAAAAAAATAGAATTTGAACAAGAATCAGTAGGAGAAGATAAAGAAGAAGAAGAAAAAGAAAAAGTAGAAGAGGACGAAGAAGACGAAAAAGAAGAAGAAGAAGAAGAAGAAGAAGAAGAAGAAGAAGAGGAAGGAGATGAAAACGAGAAAAAAGAATAAGAAGGAGATGAAGATAGAAGAATTATATGAAGAAGAGGAAGGAAGAGGAGGTGGAGGAAGGATGAAGAGGAAGATCAGGATATTACGGCGGTGGATTCGAAGATGTAGGACAAGAAGGATGTGAAAAGAAGAAGAATGAGAAGAGGTCAGGGAAGAAAAAGAAGAAGAAGAGGAAAAGAAGTAGAAGAAGAAGAAAAAAGAAGAAGAAAAGAAGAAGAAAAGAACGTGAAGAACAGCATGAAGAAGAAAAGGAGAAGAACAGTTACAAGAAGAAGAAGACGACGAAGAAGTAGAAAGAGATTTAAGAGTTGAATGAAACAGAAGCTGAAGCAGGAGGAGGAGAAGGAGTAGGAGGAGGAGCAGAAGAAGGAGAAGAAGAAGAAGAAGAAGAAGAAGAAGAAGAAGAAGAAGAAGATGATGATGAAGAAGAAGATGAAGAAGATGAAGAAGAAGAAGAAGAAGAAGAAGAAGAAGAAGAAGAAGAAGAAGAAGAAGAAGAAGAAGAAGAAGAAGAAGAAGCAGAAGAAAAGAACTAGGAGAAAAAAAGTATGTTAGTATAGAAGGTAAACACTAAGTATATGAAGAAGGTGTTTACTATTCATCCTGTCGAAGGGATGTTATGGAAACTTTGTAACAGAACCAGGATCACACGGAAATATAATGATATTTGGAAAAAGCAGAAGAAGAAGAAGAAGAAGAAGAAGAAGAAGAAGAAGAAGAAGAAGAAGAAGAAGAAGAAGAAGAAGAAGGAAAAAAGAAGTAGAAGTAGACGCAGAAGAAAAGGAAAATGAATAAGAAGAAGAAGAAGAAAAGAAAGAAGAAGAAGAAGAATAGGAAGAACAAGAAGCAAATGAAGAAGAACAAGAGAAGTAGAGAAAAGAGAAGGAAAAGGAGATGATGTCGGAGTAGTCGGAATAGGAGAAGTTGAAGAAAATGAAGGAGTCAAAAGAGAGGTCAAAGAGGAGGAAGATGAAGAATAAGAAAAAGAAGAAGAAGAAGACAAAAAGGAAAAGAAGAAGAACAAAAAAAGAAGAAGAAATTCCAGAACAATAACAGAAGAAAATAAGAATGTGGAAGAGGAGGAAGAGGTGGAAAAGGAGCAGGCGGAGTAGGAGTGGTATTAAAATGTCCTCAGTATTTTATCAGAATAACGTTATATCTATATAGGATTCTTTGGGTACATAATAGAGTTTCCAGGGTAGTAAACGATGAAGCAGAAAAGCTCTCTGCAGTTATAATACACGAGAATTCAGAAGAAGAAAAAGAAGAAAAAGAAGAAGAAGAAGAACAAGAAGAACAAGAGCAAGAACAAGAACAAGAACAAGAACAGGAAGAACAAGAGGAGGAAGAAGAAGGAGGGGGAGAAGGAAGAGGAGGACGAACTAAAGGAGGAGGAGGATGAAATGTCGAAGAAGGAGAAGGACCTGAAGAGCAGAAGGAAAAGAAGAGGACAGAGAAACAGAAATCAGGAGGCAGAATAAGACGAAGTCAAAGAAATATACAAATTAGAATTGAAGCAGAAACAGAAGCAGAAAAAGAAGATGAAGAAGAAGTAGAAGAATAATAAGAAGAAGACAAAGAAGAAGAAGCAGAAAAGAATGAAGAAGAAAAAGAGGAAGAAGAATAAGGAGAAGAACGTGGAGTTGAAGGAGGAGGAGAAGGAG
>NW_026606168.1:3072500-3077500 GCF_029834395.1 Sorex fumeus | reverse complement strand
AAGAAGAAGAACAAAAATAACAAGAAGAACAAAATAAAAGAACAAGAATAAAAGAAGAAAATGAATAAAAGAAGAAAATGAGAAAGATGAAGATGAAGAAGAAGAAGAAGAAAAAGAATAAGAAGAAGAACAAGAACAAGAAGAGGAAGAAGAGAAGACAATGAAGACGAATAAGAAGAGGAAGGTGAAGAAGTAGAAGAGGAAGAATAAGAAGTAGAAGAAGAAAAAGTGTAGATGAAGAAAAGGGGGAAGTTAAAGGAGGAGAATAATAAGATTAGAGGGACAGTGGTATACCTCAGCAGCAGAGTAACAGCCACTGAGAGCAGAATCAGTGAGCTCGAAGATGAAGTTCAGAGACTCTCCAGGAAAGAGCAGAAAATGGAAAGAGACTCACTATTCGGGAACAGATGGCAAGAGAAGATCGAGACGAAGCCAAGAGGGCTAACATAAGAATTATTGGAGTTCCAGAGCGACAGGAAGAAAACTTTGATAAAGAAACCATCAAAGACATCATTGCTACAACGTTTCCAGAGCTGAAGAAAAATTGTGACCACATTCAGGAGGCCGGAAGGGTACCAGCTAAAGAAATCAGAATAAAAATACTCCAAGACACATTCTGATCAAAATGACCAAAACCTTAGACAGAGACAAAATTCTGAAAGCAGCAAGATCGAAGAAAGAAATCTCTTACAAAGTAGCATCCTTAAAATTCACAGCTGATTTTTCTGATGAAACCCTCATGGCCTGAAAACAGTGGTGGGACATAGTGAAAAACTCCATGAAATAAATGCCTCTACAAAAATACTTTCCCCAGCAAGACTCTCATTCAAAGCAGAAGGAAAAACACACAGTTTCACAGACAAATAACAGCTCAGGTACTTCATAAACTTAAAACCATGGTTACAAGAACAACTAAATGGGGTACTTTAAGGCAAGAAAGGCCCCTCAAATACACCAAATTTCAACAAAACAATGGGACAAAATCCCATAACAATAATCTCTCTCAATGTCAATGGGCTAAACGCACCAATTAACAGACATAGAGTGGCAGGATGGATTAGAAAATTGAACCCAACATTCTGCTGCCTCCAAGAAACACATCTCAATAGTCAAAGCAAACACAGACTCAGAGTCAAAGGCTGGAAAACAATCCAACAGGCAAACAGCTCCCATAAAAAAGCTGGGGTAGCCATCCTAATATCAGACCACATCGATTTCTGAGTGAAGAAGGTCATAGGAGACAATGAAGGCCATTTCTTATTGATCAAATTATCTGTACAACAGGAAGAACTTACAATAATAAATGTATATGCCCCTAATGAGAGACTAGCAAAGTACTTAAAACAGCTACTCATAGATTTGGAAAAAGACATCAATAGCAACACAATACTAGTAGGAGACTTCAAAACCGCTTTGTCACATCTTGATAGATCAACCAGAGTCAAGCTTAGCAAGGACATACTACATCTGAGGGAAACAATGGAAGGAAGGGACTTAGAAATTATATATAGGACACTTCATCCACAAAAAGCTGAATACACATTATTCTCAAGTGTAAATGGAACATTCTCCAAGATAGACCACATGCTGAGCCACAAAACATGCCTCCATAAAATTAAGAAGATAGAAATTGTATCAACGGTCTTCTCAGACCATAATGAACTGAAATTAGAAGTAAATCACACACAAAAACAGAAAACCAAATCAAACACCTGGAAATTAAACAGTGCGCTATTGAACAACGAGTGGCTTTGACAGGAGATCAAAGAGGAAATCAAAAGATTTCTAGAAACGAATGAAAATGAGAACACGAACTACAAAAACTATGGGACACAGCAAAAAACTGTGTTAAGAGGAATTATTTATAGCTCTACAAGCATTCCTCAGGGAGGAGGAGGGAGCACACATAAGTAACCTAACCTCACAGCTTAAAAGCTTGGAGAAGGAACAAAAATGGAGCACAACCAGAACAGGAGAAAGGAAATAAAGAACTCATAGCAGAGATAAACGACATGGAAACCCAAAAAACAATCTGAAAGATCAATGAAACCAAGAGCTGGTTCTTCAAGAAAATTAACAAGATCGATAAACCTCAAGCAAAGAAAGGGAAAGAGAAAACCCTAATAAACCGAATCAGAAACGAAAAGGGGGTCATTACAACAGAAACTACAGAAATTCTAAGGATCCTCAGGGAATACTTAGGGAAACTTTATTCCACGGAACATCAAAACCGCGAGGAAATTCCTAGACTCCTACAGAATCCCAAGGATCAACCAAGGAGACCTGGAATACCTGAACAAACCTGTCACCATAAAGGAAAATGAAATGGTAATAAAAAGTCTCCCCAAGCACACAAGTCCTGCCACGGATGGATTCACTAGTGAATACTTCCAAATCTTTAAAGAGGACTTACTCCCAATTCTCTTTAAGATTTTCCACAAAATTGAAATATCAAAAACACTTCTGAACAGTTTCAACGAAGCAAATATCACACTGATGCCAAAAGCAGACAGAGATACCACAAAGAAAGAGAATTAAAGACCGATAATCCTGATGAACACAGATGCAAATATCCTCAACAAACTATTAGCAAATAGAATCCAACTACTCATCAAAAAGATCATACATCATGACCAAGTAGGATTCATCACAGGGATGCAAGGATTGTTGAACATTTGGAAATCAATCAAAATAATCCATCATATCAACAAATGAAAAGATAAAAAGCATATGATTATATCAATAGATGCAGAGAAAGCATTTGATAACATCCAGCAGCTATTTATGATGAAAACCCTAGTCAAATGGGGTATAGAGGGGACTTTCCTCAATATAATTAAAGCCATCAACCACAAGCCTAGAGCAAGCATCATCCTCAATGGGGAAAAACTGAGAGCCTTTCCTCTAAGATCAGGGATGAGACAAGGATGCCCACTATCTCCACTGCTGTTCAATATAGTACTGGAAGTACTTGCAATAGCGATTAGGCAAGAAAAAGATATTAAGGGCAATCAGGTAGAAAAGGGAGAAATCAAGCTCTCACTATTCGCAGAAGATATGATACTATACTTAGAGAATCCAATAACCTCCACCAAAAAATTCTTAGAAACAATAGACTTGTTTAGTAAAGTAGCAGGCTATAAAATCAATACCCAAAAGTCAATGGCTTTCCTATACACAAACAGTGAGAGAGAAGAAAGCGGCATGAAAAAAATAATCCCGTTCACAATTGTGCCCCAGAAAATCAAATACCTAGGAATCATTTAACTAAGGAGGTAAAGGACCTGTACAAAGAAAACTACAAAACGCTACTTCAGGAAATAAAAGAGGACATGAGGAAATGGAAAGATATCCCCTCCTTATAGGTCGGGAGACTTAACATTGTCAAAATGGCAATACGACTGAAAGCATTGTATAAATTCAATGCAATCCCGATAAGGATACCTATGACATTCTTCAAAGAAATGGAACAAACACTCCTGAAATTTATATGGAACAATAAGCCCCCACGAATAGCTAAAGCAATTCTTGGGAAAAAGAAAATGGGAGGAATCAACCTCCCTAACTTCAAACTTTACTACAAAGCAATAATAATTAAAACAGCATGGTACTGGAACAAAGGTAGAACTGTAGACCAATGGAATAGGATTGAATACACTGACATCTTCCCTCAATCATATGATCATCTAATCATTGATAAAGGTGCAAGTAATGTGAAATACAGTAAGGAAATCCTTTATAACAAAGTGTGCTGGCAGAACTGGATGCCTACATACAAAAAAGTGGGCTCAGAACTCTGCCTAACACCATGTACAAAAGTAAGATCAAAATAAATTAAAGACCTCAACATCAGACCAGAAACCTTAAGGTACATTGAAGACAAAGTTTTCAAAACCTTCCATGATGTTGAAGCTAATGGTATCATTAAAGATGCCACGGCACTGGCCGAGCAAGTGAAAAAAGAGATAGATAAATGGGACTATCTTAAACTAAGAAGTTTCTGCACCTCAAAAGAAACAGTGACCAAAATACAAAGACAGTCTACAGAATGGAAAAGGATATTCGCCGAATACACATCTGATAAGGGGTTGATATCAAGGATATACAAAATACTGGTTGATCTCCACAAGAAGAAAACATCCAACCCCATCAAAAAATGGGGCAATGAAATGAACAGAAACTTTCCCAAAGAAGAAATCCGAATGGCTAAAAGACACATGAGAAAATGTTCCACATCATTAATCATCAGGGAGATGCAAATCAAAACCACAATGAGGTATCACCTCACACCACAGAGACTGGCCCAAATCCACAAGAACAAAAGGAACCGGTGCTGTCGCGAATGTGGTGAGAAAGGGACACTCCTTCACTGTTGGTGAGAATGCCAACTGGTTCAGCCCTTCTGGAAAACAGTATGGATTATTCTCAAAAAACTAGAAATTGAGCTCCCATTTGACCCAGCAATACCACTCCTGGGAATATATCCCAGAGAGGCAAAATGTATAGTCGAAGTGACATCTGCACTTGTTTGTTCATTGCAGCACTCTTTACAATAGCCAGAAACTGGAAGAAACCTGAATGCCCAAGAAGTGATGACTCGTTAAAGAAAGTTTGGTACATCTACTCAATGGAGTACTCTCTAGCTGTTAGAAAAGATGAAATCATGAAATTTACATACAAGTGGTACGACATGGAAAGTATGATGCTAAGCGAAATGAGTCAGAAAGAGAGGGGTAGACATAGAAAGATTGCATTCATCTGGGGGATATAAGGTAACAAAATATGAGATTAATACCCAAGAATCGCTGAGATCAGCACCAGGAGGATTACTCCATAACGTAGAGGCCAGCCGGGTATTCTAGGGGAAAGGGCATTTCAGATAGAGAAGGGAGCACCAAATAAAGGGTGTTTGAAGGATTCTCCCGGGGGGGAATACATGTCGAGAGTAGACTATGGACTGAACATGTTTGTCACTCAATGCCTCTTTTGCAGACCACAAC
>NW_026606168.1:3052500-3060000 GCF_029834395.1 Sorex fumeus | reverse complement strand
AAGAAGAAGGAGAAGTAGAAGAAGAAGAAGAAATAAATAAGAAGAAGAGGAAGTACTAGGAAGATGAAGAAAGGGAGTAGAAGAAGTATAAGAAGAGGACGATAAAGTAGAAGAAGAAGAAGAACAACAACAACAACAAAAACAAATAAAGAAATAAATAGAAGAAGAAGTACAAGAAGAAAAACTTAAGAAGTAGAAAAAGAAGAATTAGTAGAATTAGAAGAAAAATAAGAAGCAGAAGCAGAAGCAAGAGGAGTATAGAGTGAAAAGTAGAAGAAGAAGAAGAAGAAGATGAATATGAAGAATATGACGACGAAGAAGAAGAAGGAGAAGGAGAAGATGAAGAAGTAGAAGTATATGAAGAAGGAAAAGAAGACGAAAAATAAGTAGATAAATAATGAAGTAGAAGAAGAAGAAGAAGAAGAAGAAGAAGAAGAAGAAGAAGAAGAAGAAGAAGAAGGAGAAGGAGAAGAAGACGAAAACCAGAAGAAGAAGAAGAAGAAGAAGAAGAAGAAGAAGAAGAAGAAGAAGAAGAAGAAGAAGTAGAATATGAAGATAAAGATCAAGAAGAAGAAGAAAGAGAAGAAGAAGAAGAAGAAGAAGAAGAACAAGAACAAGAAGAAGAAGATGAAGAAGAGAAGCAGAAGCAGAAAAGCAGAAGCAGAAGAAGAAGAAGAAGAAGAAGAAGAAGAAGAAGAAAAGAAGAAGAAGAAGAAGAAGAAGAAGAAGAAAAAGAAGAAGAAGAAGAAGAAGAAGAAGAGGAAAAGCAGACGAAGAAGACGGAAATAAATGAAGTATAAGATATGGAAAAGTAGAAGTAGTAGTAGTAGTAGTAGTAGTAGTGTTGGTGGTAATAGTAGTAGTAGTAGTAGAAGAAGAAGAAGAAGAAGAAGAAGAAGAAGAAGAAGAAGAAGAAGAAGAAGAAGATGAAGTAGAAGGAGATGAACAAGAACAAGAATAAGGAAAGAAGAAGTAGAATAAAAAGAAGAAAAAGTAGAAGAAGAAGTAGAAGTATAAGAAGAAGAAGAAGAAATAAATAAGAAGAAGAAGAAGAGGAAGTACAAGAGAAGATGAAGAAGGAGAGAAGAAGAAGTAAAAGAATAGGACGATAAAGTAGAAGAAGAAGAAGGAGAAGAAGAAGGAGAAGAAGAAGAAGAAGAAGAAGAAGAAGAAAAAGAAGAAGAAATAAAGAAAGTAGTAGTAGAAGAAGAAGTACAAGACGAAAAAATGAAGAAGTAGAAAAAGAAGAATTAGTAGAACAAGAACAAAAATAAGAATCAGCAGCAGAAGCAAGAAGAGAATAGAGTGCAAAGAAGAAGAAGAAGAAGAAGAAGAAGAAGAAGAAGAAGAAGAAGAAGAAGAAGAAGAAGAAGAAGAAGAAGAAGAAGAAGAAGAAGAAGAAGATGACGACGAATAAGAAGAAGGATAAGGAGAAGAGGATGAAGAAGTAGAAGTGGATGAAGAAGGAAAGGAAGATGAAAAACAAGTAGAAGAAGAAAATGAAGAAGTAGAAGAAGAAGAAGAGAAAGAAGAAGGAGAAGGAGAAAGAGTAGAAGAAGTAGAACAGCAAGAAGAAGACGAACAGAAGACAGTGAAGATGAAGTAGAAGAAGTGGAAGATGGTGAAGAAGTAGATGAGGAAGTATAAGAAGAAGAAAAAAATTTGACGATGAAAAGGGGGAAGTAAAAGGAGAAGAATAAGTAAGTGTGGAAGTAATTCAAAAAAGGCCAGAAATAAAAGGAGAGAGAAGAGACCTCAAAGACGAAGAAAATTAATAATAATAATAATAATAATAATATAATCAGAACAAGAAGAATACGAAGAAGACATAAAAGAAGAAGAAGGAGTAGGATATGAAGGCGTAGGACTCGAGATGTAGGAGAAGGAGAAGGACATGGAGAAGAATGAGAAGAGGACAGAGAGGAAGAAAACGAGGAAGGAGAACATGACAAAGAAGCAGAAGAATATAAGTTAGAAAACCAAGCAAAATCAGTAGGAGAAGATAAAGAAGAAGATGAAGAAGCCAAAGTAAAATCAGATGAAAAGGAAGAAGACAAAGATCTAGAATAAAAAATATATATGAGTAGAGAAGGAAAGCAAAAAGTATATAAAAAGGTGATTCCTATTGACGCTGTCCAGGGGATTTTTTGAAAATTATGGAATAGTAACCCAATCACAATGAAATAAACTGACATTAAGAAAAAGCAGAAGAAACAGAAGAAAGAGAAGGAGGAGGAGAAGTAGAAGAAGATGAAGAAGAAGAAGAAGAAGAAGAAGAAGAAGAAGAAGAAGAAGAAGAAGAAGAAGAAAAAGAAAAGTAGAAGAAAAGCAGACGAAGAAGATGGAAAGAAAAGAAGTATAAGATATGGAAAAGAAATAGTAGTAGTAGTAGTAGTAGTAGTGGTAGTTAGAGTAGAAGAAGAAGCAGAAAAAGAAGAAGAACATGAAGTAGAAGAAGTAGAAGAAGATGAAAAAGAACAAGAATAAGGAAAGAAGAAGTAGAAAAAAATAAGAAGTAGAAGTAGAAGAAGAAGAAGAAGAAGAAAAAGAAGAAAATGAAGAAGAAGAAGAAGAAGTAGAAGATGAACAAGAACAAGAAGAAGGAAAGAAGTAGAATAAAAAGTAGAATAAGTAGAAGAAGAAGGAGAAGTAGAAGAAGAAGAAGAAATAAATAAGAAGAAGAGGAAGTACTAGGAAGATGAAGAAAGGGAGTAGAAGAAGTATAAGAAGAGGACGATAAAGTAGAAGAAGAAGAAGAACAACAACAACAACAAAAACAAATAAAGAAATAAATAGAAGAAGAAGTACAAGAAGAAAAACTTAAGAAGTAGAAAAAGAAGAATTAGTAGAATTAGAAGAAAAATAAGAAGCAGAAGCAGAAGCAAGAGGAGTATAGAGTGAAAAGTAGAAGAAGAAGAAGAAGAAGATGAATATGAAGAATATGACGACGAAGAAGAAGAAGGAGAAGGAGAAGATGAAGAAGTAGAAGTATATGAAGAAGGAAAAGAAGACGAAAAATAAGTAGATAAATAATGAAGTAGAAGAAGAAGAAGAAGAAGAAGAAGAAGAAGAAGAAGAAGAAGAAGAAGAAGAAGAAGAAGAAGAAGAAGAAGAAGGAGTCGGAAGAGAATGAGTCGAGACGGAGAAGGAGAAGAAGAAGAAGAATAGGAAAAAGAAGAAGAAAGAGGAGGAGAAGAAGAAAAATAGAAGAAGAGGAAGAGAAGCCAATGAAGATGAAGAAAAAGAAGTGAAAGAAAGTGAAGAAGAAGTAGAAGATGATGAATAAGAAGTCGAAGAAGAAACACTGTAGACGACGAAAAGGGGGAAGTGAAAGAATTAGAATAATAAGAGTGAAGGGAATAGGAAAATGACCAGAAATAGGAGACATAAGAGATTTCAAAGCAAAGAAAATTAAGAAGAAGAAGAAGAAGAAGAAGAAGAAGAAGAAGAAGAAGAAGAAGAAGAAGAACAAGAAGAACAAGAAGAAGAGGAAGAAGAGGAAGAAGAAGAAGCAGAAGCAGAAGCAGCAGCAGCAGCAGCAGAAGAAGAAGAAGAAGAAGAAGAAGAAGAAGAAGAAGAAGAAGAAGAAGAAGAAGAAGAAGAAGAAGAAGAAAAGGAAGAAGAAGAAGCAGAAGCAGAAGCAGAACAAGATGAAGATGAAGAAGAAAAGAAGAAGAAGAAGAAAAGAAGAAGAAGAAGAAGAAGAAGATAAGGAGGAGGAAGAAGAATAAGAAAAAGATACAGTAGGAGTAGAAGGAGGAGGAGAAAAATAATAAGAAGAAGATGAAGAAGAAGAAATTGAAGAAGAAGGATAAGAAAAAGTAGGAGAAAAAGAAAAAGAAGAAGAAAAAAAAAGACGACGAAGAAGAAGAAAAAGAAGAAGAAGCAGTTGCAAGAGAATGAGTTGAGACAGTGAAGTAGAAGAAAAGAAGAAGAAGAAGTAGAAGAAGAAGAAGAAGAAGAAGGAGGAGGAGGAGGAGGAGGAGGAGATGGAGAAAGAGAAGAAGTAGAACAAAAAGAAGAGGCACAGAAGACAATGAAGATGAAGTAGAAGACGTGGAAGATGGTGAAGAAGGAGATGAGGAAAAAAAGAAGTAGAAAAAAATACATTTTACGAAGAAAAGTGGGAAGTAAAAGGAGAAGAATAAGTAAGAGTGGAAATAATACAAAAAGGTCCAGAAATAAAAGGAGAGAGAAGAGACCTCAAAGAGGAAGAAAGTTAATAATAAATATAAATATAATAATAAAAATAATCAGAAGAAAAAGAAGAATACGAAGAAGAAATAAAAGAAGAAGAATGAGTAGGATATGAAGGCGTAGGACTCTAGATGTAGGGGAAGGAGAAGGACATGAAGAGAAGAATGAGAAGAGGATAGAGAGGAAGAAAACGAGGAAGGAGAACAAGATAATGAAGCAGAAGAATATAAGTTAGAAAACCAAGAAAAATCAGTAGGAGAAGATAAAGAAGAAGACGAAGAAGCCGAAGTAAAATCAGATGAAAAGGAAGAAGACAAAGATCTAGAATAAAAAATATATATGAGTAGAGAAGGAAAGCAAAAAGTATATAAAAAGGTGATTCCTATTGACGCTGTCCAGGGGATTTTTTGAAAATTATGGAATAGTAACCCAATCACAATGAAATAAACTGACATTAAGAAAAAGCAGAAGAAACAGAAGAAAGAGAAGGAGGAGGAGAAGTAGAAGAAGATGAAGAAGAAGAAGAAGAAGAAGAAGAAGAAGAAGAAGAAGAAAAAGAAAAGAAGAAGAAAAGCAGACGAAGAAGATGGAAAGAAAAGAAGTATAAGATATGGAAAAGAAATAGTAGTAGTAGTAGTAGTAGTAGTGGTAGTTAGAGTAGAAGAAGAAGCAGAAAAAGAAGAAGAACATGAAGTAGAAGAAGTAGAAGAAGATGAAAAAGAACAAGAATAAGGAAAGAAGAAGTAGAAAAAAATAAGAAGTAGAAGTAGAAGAAGAAGAAGAAGAAGAAAAAGAAGAAAATGAAGAAGAAGAAGAAGAAGTAGAAGATGAACAAGAACAAGAAGAAGGAAAGAAGTAGAATAAAAAGTAGAATAAGTAGAAGAAGAAGGAGAAGTAGAAGAAGAAGAAGAAATAAATAAGAAGAAGAGGAAGTACTAGGAAGATGAAGAAAGGGAGTAGAAGAAGTATAAGAAGAGGACGATAAAGTAGAAGAAGAAGAAGAACAACAACAACAACAAAAACAAATAAAGAAATAAATAGAAGAAGAAGTACAAGAAGAAAAACTTAAGAAGTAGAAAAAGAAGAATTAGTAGAATTAGAAGAAAAATAAGAAGCAGAAGCAGAAGCAAGAGGAGTATAGAGTGAAAAGTAGTAGAAGAAGAAGAAGAAGAAGAAGAAGAAGAAGAAGAAGAAGAAGAAGAAGAAGAAGAAGAAGAAGATGAATATGAAGTATATGACGACGAAGAAGAAGAAGGAGAAGGAGAAGATGAAGAAGTAGAAGTATATGAAGAAGGAAAAGAAGACGAAAAATAAGTAGATAAATAATGAAGTAGAAGAAGAAGAAGAAGAAGAAGAAGAAGAAGAAGAAGAAGAAGAAGAAGAAGAAGAAGAAGAAGAAGGAGTCGGAAGAGAATGAGTCGAGACTGAGAAGGAGAAGAAGAAGAATAGGAAAAAGAAGAAGAAAGAGGAGGAGAAGAAGAAAAATAGAAGAAGAGGAAGAGAAGCCAATGAAGATGAAGAAAAAGAAGTGAAAGAAAGTGAAGAAGAAGTAGAAGATGATGAATAAGAAGTCGAAGAAGAAACACTGTAGACGACGAAAAGGGGGAAGTGAAAGAATTAGAATAATAAGAGTGAAGGGAATAGGAAAATGACCAGAAATAGGAGACATAAGAGATTTCAAAGCAAAGAAAATTAAGAAGAAGAAGAAGAAGAAGAAGAAGAAGAAGAAGAAGAAGAAGAAGAAGAAGAAGAAGAAGAAGAAGAAGAAGAACAAGAACAAGAAGAACAAGAAGAAGAGGAAGAAGAGGAAGAAGAAGAAGCAGAAGCAGAAGCAGCAGCAGCAGCAGCAGCAGCAGCAGAAGAAGAAGAAGAAGAAGAAGAAGAAGAAGAAGAAGAAGAAGAAGAAGAAGAAGAAGAAGAAGAAAAGGAAGAAGAAGAAGCAGAAGCAGAAGCAGAACAAGATGAAGATGAAGAAGAAAAGAAGAAGAAGAAGAAAAGAAGAAGAAGAAGAAGAAGAAGAAGATAAGGAGGAGGAAGAAGAATAAGAAAAAGATACAGTAGGAGTAGAAGGAGGAGGAGAAAAATAATAAGAAGAAGATGAAGAAGAAGAAATTGAAGAAGAAGGATAAGAAAAAGTAGGAGAAAAAGAAAAAGAAGAAGAAAAAAAAAGACGACGACGAAGAAGAAAAAGAAGAAGAAGCAGTTGCAAGAGAATGAGTTGAGACAGTGAAGTAGAAGAAAAGAAGAAGAAGAAGTAGAAGAAGAAGAAGAAGAAGAAGAAGAAGAAGGAGGAGGAGGAGGAGGAGATGGAGAAAGAGAAGAAGTAGAACAAAAAGAAGAGGAACAGAAGACAATGAATATGAAGTAGAAGACGTGGAAGATGGTGAAGAAGGAGATGAGGAAAAAAAGAAGTAGAAAAAAATACATTTTACGAAGAAAAGTGGGAAGTAAAAGGAGAAGAATAAGTAAGAGTGGAAATAATACAAAAAGGTCCAGAAATAAAAGGAGAGAGAAGAGACCTCAAAGAGGAAGAAAGTTAATAATAAATATAAATATAATAATAAAAATAATCAGAAGAAAAAGAAGAATACGAAGAAGAAATAAAAGAAGAAGAATGAGTAGGATATGAAGGCGTAGGACTCTAGATGTAGGGGAAGGAGAAGGACATGAAGAGAAGAATGAGAAGAGGATAGAGAGGAAGAAAACGAGGAAGGAGAACAAGACAATGAAGCAGAAGAATATAAGTTAGAAAACCAAGAAAAATCAGTAGGAGAAGATAAAGAAGAAGACGAAGAAGCCGAAGTAAAATCAGATGAAAAGGAAGAAGACAAAGATCTAGAAGAAAAAATATATATGAGTAGAGAAGGAAAGCAAAAAGTATATATAAAGGTGATTCCTATTCATGCTGTCCAGGAGATTTTATGAAAATTATGGAATAGTAACAGGATCACATGGAAATAAACTGACACTAGGAAAAAGCAGAAGAAGTAGAAGAAAGAGAAGGAGGAGGAGAAGGAGGAGAAGAAGAAGAAGAAGAAGAAGAAGAAGAAGAAGAAGAAGAAGAAGAAGAAGAAGAAGAAGAAGAAGGAGAAGAAGAAGGAGAAGGAGAAGAAGACGAAAACCAGAAGAAGAAGAAGAAGAAGAAGAAGAAGAAGAAGAAGAAGAAGTAGAATATGAAGATAAAGATCAAGAAGAAGAAGAAAGAGAAGAAGAAGAAGAAGAAGAACAAGAACAAGAAGAAGAAGATGAAGAAGAGAAGCAGAAGCAGAAAAGCAGAAGCAGAAGAAGAAGAAGAAGAAGAAG
>NW_026606168.1:3025000-3027500 GCF_029834395.1 Sorex fumeus | reverse complement strand
AGATGAAGAAGAAGAAGAAGAAGAAGAAGAAGAAGGAGAAAAAGAAGAAGAATAAATAAAGAAAGAAGTAGTAGAAGAAGTACAAGAAGAAAACATGAAGAAGTAGAAAAAGAAGAATTAGTAGAATAAGAAGAAAAATAAGAATCAGCAGCAGAAGCAAGACAAGTATAGAGTGCAAAGTAGAAGAAGAAGAAGAAGAAGAAGAAGAAGAAGAAGAAGAAGAATATGAAGAAGATGACGACAAAGAAGAAGAAGGAGAACGAGAAGAGGATGAAGAAGTAGAAGTAGATGAAGAAAGACAAGAAGATGAAAAACAAGTAGAAGAAGAAAATGAAGAAGTAGAAGAAGAAGAAGAAGCAGTAGCAAGAGAAAGAGTAGAGACAGAGAAGAAGAAGAAGAAGAAGAAGAAGAAGAAGAAGAAGAAGAAGAAGAAGAAGAAGAGAAGTAAGAAAGAAGTAAAAGAAGAAGACGTGCAAGAAGAAAAAGTTAAGAAGTAGAAAAAAAAGAATTAGTAGAATAAGAAGAAAAGGAAGAAGCAGCAGCAGAAGCAAGAGGAGTAGAGGATGAGAAGTAGAAGAAGAAGAAGAAGAAGAAGAAGAAGAAGAAGAAGAAGAAGAAGAAGAAGAAGAAGAAGAAGAAGAAGAAGCAGAAGCAGAAGCAGAAAAGCAGAAGCAGAAGCAGAAGCAGAAGCAGAAGCAGAAGCAGAAGCAGAAGAAGAAGAAGAAGAAGAAGAAGAAGAAGAAGAAGAAGAAGAAGATAAGGAGGAGGAGAAAGAATAAGAAGAAGATACATTAGGAGTAGAAAGAGGAGGAGAAAATAATAATAAAAAGAAGTTGAAGAAGAAGAAGAAAAAGAAGGAGAAGAAAAATAAGCAGATCAAGAAAAAAGCAGATCAAGAAAAAGAAGAAGAAAAAGAAGAAAACGACGAAGAAGAAGAAGCAGTAGCAAGAGAATGAGTTGAGACGGTGAAGTAGAAGAAAAGAAGAAGTAGAAGAAGAAGAAGAAGATGAAGAAGAAGAAGAAGAAGAAGAAGAAGAAGGAGAAGGAGAAGGAGAAGGAGAAAGAGAAGAAGAAGTAGAAATAGAAGAAGAAGAGGAACAGAAGACAATGAAGATGAAGTAGAAGAAGTGGAAGATGGTGAAGAAGTAGATGAGAAAGTATAAGAAGTAAAAAAAAATTGACGATGAAAAGGGGGAAGTAAAAGGAGAAAAATAAGTAAGAGTGGAAGTAATACAAAAAAGGCCAGAAATAAAAGGAGAGAGAAGAGACCTCAAAGACGAAAAACATTAATAATAATAATAATAATAATAATAAAAATAAATCAGAACAAGAAGAATACGAAGAAGAAATAAAAGAAGAAGAAGGAGTAGGATATGAAGGCATGGGACTCGAGATGTAGGAGAAGGAGAAGGACATGAAGAGAAGAATGAGTAGAGAACAGAGAGGAAGAAAACGAGGAAGGAGAACATGACAAAGAAGCAGAAGAATATAAGTTAGAAAACCAAGCAAAATCAGTAGGAGAAGATAAAGAAGAAGATGAAGAAGCCAAAATAAAATCAGATGAAAAGGAAGAAGACAAAGATCTAGAAGAAAAAATATATATGAGTAGAGAGGGAAGCAAAAAGTATATAAAAAGGTGATTCCTATTCACCCTGCCCAGAAGATTTTATAAAAATTATGGAATAGTAACCCGATCACAAGGAAATAAACTGACATTAGGAAAAAGCAGAAGAAACAGAAGAAAGAGAAGGAGGAGGAGGAGGAGGAGGAGGTGGAGGAGGAGGAGGAGGAGAAGAAGAAGAAGAAGAAGAAGAAGAAGTAGAATATGAAGAAGATCAAGAAGAAGAAGAAGGAGAAGAAGAAGAAGAAGAAGAAGAAGAAGAAGAAGAAGAAGATAAGAAGAAGAAGAAAAGCAGACGAAGAAGACGGAAAGAAAAGAAGTATAAGATATGGAAAAGTAATAGTAATAGTAGTAGTAGTCGTAGTAAGAGTAGAAGAAGAAGCAGAAAAAGAAGAACATGAAGTAGAAGAAGAAGTAGAAGAAGATGAACAAAAACAAGAATAAGGAAAGAAGAAGTAGAAAAAAAGAAGAAAAAGTAGAAGTAGAAGTAAAAGAAGAAGAAGAAGAAGAAGAAGAAGAAGAAGAAGAAGAAGAAGAAGAAGAAATAAACAAGAAGAAGAAGAGGAAGTGCAAGGGAAGATGAAGGAGAGAAGAAGAAGTATAAGAATAGGACGACAAAGTAGAAGAAGAAGAAGAAGAAGAAGAAGAAGAAGAAGAAGAAGAAGAAGAAGAAGAAGAAATAAAGGAAGAAGTAGTAGAAGAAGAAGTACGAGAAGAAAAAAATGAAGAAGTAGAAAAAGAAATATTAGTAGAATAAGAAGAAAAATAAGACTCAGCAGCGGAAGCAAGAGGAGTATAGAGTGCAAAGTAGATGAAGAAGAAGAAGAAGAAGAAGAAGAAGAAGAAGAAGAAGAAGAAGAAGAAGAAGAAGAAGAAGAA
>NW_026606168.1:3000000-3005000 GCF_029834395.1 Sorex fumeus | reverse complement strand
AAGCAGTAGCAAGAGAATGAGTTGAGACGGTGAAGTAGAAGAAAAGAAAAAGTAGAAGAAGAAGAAGAAGAAGAAGAAGAAGAAGAAGAAGAAGGAGAATGAGAAGGAGAAAGAGAAGAAGAAGTAGAAAAAGAAGAAGAAGAGGAACAGAAGACAATGAAGATGAAGTAGAAGAAGTGGAAGATGGTGAAGAAGTAGATGAGAAAGTATAAGAAGTAAAAAAAAATTGACGATGAAAAGGGGGAAGTAAAAGGAGAAGAATAAGTAAGAGTGGAAGTAATACGAAAAAGGCCAGAAAAAAAAGGAGAGAGAAGACACCTCACAGAAGAAAAACATTAATAATAATAATAATAATAAAAATAAATCAGAACAAGAAGAATACGAAGAAGAAATAAAAGAAGAAGAAGGAGTAGGATATGAAGGCATAGGACTCGAGATGTAGGAGAAGGAGAAGGACATGAAGAGAAGAATGAGTAGAGAACAGAGAGGAAGAAAACGAGGAAGGAGAACATGACAAAGAAGCAGAAGAATATAAGTTAGAAAACCAAGCAAAATCAGTAGGAGAAGATAAAGAAGAAGATGAAGAAGCCAAAATAAAATCAGATGAAAAGGAAGAAGACAAAGATCTAGAAGAAAAAATATATATGAGTAGAGAGGGAAGCAAAAAGTATATAAAAAGGTGATTCCTATTCACCCTGCCCAGAAGATTTTATAAAAATGATGGAATAGTAACCCGATCACATGGAAATAAACTGACATTAGGAAAAAGCAGAAGAAACAGAAGAAAGAGAAGGAGGAGGAGGAGGAGGCAGAGGAGGAGGAAGAGAAGAAGAAGAAGAAGAAGAAGAAGAAGAAGAAGAAGAAGAAGAAGAAGAAGAAGAACAAGAAGAAGAACAAGAAGAAGAAAAAGAAGAAGAAGAAGAAGAAGAAGAGGAAGAAGATGAAGAATAAGAACAAGAACAAGAACAAGAACAAGAAGTAGAAGTAGTAGTAGTAGTAGTAATAGTAGTAGTAGAAGAAGAAGAAGAAGAAGAAGAAGAAGAAGAAGAAGAAGAAGAAGAAGAAGAAGAAGAAGAAGAGAAGAAGCAGAAGCAGAAGAAGCAGAAGAAGCAGAAGCAGAAGAAGAAGAAGAGGAAGAAGAAGAAGAAGAAGAAGAAGAAGAAGAAGAAGAAGAAGAAGAAGAAGAAGAAGAAGAAGAAGAAGAAGAAGTCGAATATGAAGAAGATCAAGAAGAAGAAGAAGGAGCAGAAGAAGATCAAGAGGAAGAAGAAGGAGAAGAAGAAGAAGAAGAAGAAGAAGAAGAAGAGGAAGAAGAAGAAGAAGAAGAAGAGAAGAAGAAGCAGAAGCAGAAAAGCAGAAGCAGAAGCAGAAGAAAAAGAAGAAGAAGAAGAAGAAGAAGAACAACAACATGAAGTAGAAGAAGAATTAGAAGAAGATGAACAAGAACAAGAATAAGGAAAGAAGAAGTAGAAAAAAAGAAGAAAATGTAGAAGTAGAAGTAGAAGAAGAAGAAGAAATAAATAAGAAGAAGAAGAGGAAGCGCAAGAGAAGATGAAGAAGGAGAGAAGAACATGTATAAGAATAGGACGATAAAGTAGAAGAAGAAGAAGAAGAAGAAGAAGAAGAAGAAGAAGAAGAAGAAAAAGAAGAAGAAGAAATAAAGAAAGAAGTAGTAGAAGAAGAAGTACAAGAAGAAAACATGTAATAGAAGAAAAAGAAGAATTAGTAGAATAAGAAGAAAAATAAGAATCAGCAGCAGAAGCAAGAGGAGTATAGAGTGCAAAGTAGAAGAAGAAGAAGACGAAGAAGAAGAAGAAGAAGAAGAATATGCAGAAGATGACGACAAAGAAGAAGAAGGAGAAGGAGAAGAGGATGAAGAAGTAGAAGTAGATGAAGAAAGAAAAGAAGATGAAAAACAAGTAGAAGAAGAAAATGAAGAAGTAGAAGAAGAAGAAGAAGCAGTAGCAAGAGAAGGAGTAGAGACAGAGAAGAAGAAGAAGAAGAAGAAGAAGAAGAAGAAGAAGAAGAAGAAGAAGAAGAAGAAGAAGAAGAAGAAGAAGGGAAGTAAGAAAGAAGTAAAAGAAGAAGACGTGCAAGAAGAAAAAGTTAAGAAGTAGAAAAAGAAGAATTAGTAGAATAAGAAGAAAAAGAAGAAGAAGCAGCAGAAGCAAGAGGAATAGAGAATGTGAAGTAGAAGAAGAAGAAGAAGAAGAAGAAGAAGAAGAAGAAGAAGAAGAAGAAGAAGACGAAGAGAAGAAGAAGCAGAAGCAGAAGCAGAAAAGCAGAAGCAGAAGAAAAAGAAGAAGAAGAAGAAGAAGAAGAAGATGAAGAAGAAGAAGAAGAAGATAAGGAGGAGGAGAAAGAATAAGAAGAAGATACATTAGGAGGAGAAAGAGGAGGAGAAAATAATAATAAAAAGAAGAAGTTGAAGAAGAAGAAGAAGAAAAAGAAGAAGTAGAAGAAAAAGAAGCAGATCAAGAAAAAGAAGCAGATCAAGAAAAAGAAGAAGAAAAAGAAGAAGACGACGAAGAAGAAGAAGCAGTAGCAAGAGAATGAGTAGAGCCGGTGAAGTAGAAGAAAAGAAGAAGTAGAAGAAGAAGAAGAAGAAGAAGAAGAAGAAGAAGAAGAAGGAGGAGGAGGAGAAGGAGAAGGAGAAAGAGAAGAAGAAGTAGAAAAAGAAGAAGAAGAGGAACAGAAGACAATGAAGATGAAGTAGAAGAAGTGGAAGATGGTGAAGAAGTAGATGAGAAAGTATAAGAAGTAAAAAAAAATTGACGATGAAAAGGGGGAAGTAAAAGGAGAAGAATAAGTAAGAGTGGAAGTAATACAAAAAAGGCCAGAAATAAAAGGAGAGAGAAGAGACCTCAAAGACGAAAAACATTAATAATAATAATAATAATAATAATAATAATAATAAAAATAAATCAGAACAAGAAGAATACGAAGAAGAAATAAAAGAAGAAGAAGGAGTAGGATATGAAGGCATAGGACTCGAGATGTAGGAGAAGGAGAAGGACATGAAGAGAAGAATGAGTAGAGAACAGAGAGGAAGAAAACGAGGAAGGAGAACATGACAAAGAAGCAGAAGAATATAAGTTAGAAAACCAAGCAAAATCAGTAGGAGAAGATAAAGAAGAAGATGAAGAAGCCAGAAAAATCAGATGAAAAGGAAGAAGACAAAGATCTAGAAGAAAAAATATATATGAGTAGAGAGGGAAGCAAAAAGTATATAAAATGGTGATTCCTATTCACCCTGCCCAGAAGATTTTATAAAAATTATGGAATAGTAACCCGATCACATGGAAATAAACTGACATTAGAAAAAAGCAGAAGAAACAGAAGAAAATGAAGGAGAAGGAGGAGGAGGAGGCAGAGGAGGAGGAGGAGGAGGAGGAGGAGGAGAAGAAGAAGAAGAAGAAGAAGAAGAAGAAGAAGAAGAAGAAGAAGAAGAAGAAGAAGAAGAAGAAGAAGAAAACGAAGAAGAAGGGAAGAAAGAAAGAAGTAAAAGACGAAGACCTGCAAGAAGAAAAAATTAAGAAGGAGAAAAAGAAGAATTAGTAGAATAAGAAGAAAAAGAAGAAGCAACTGCAGAAGCAAGAGGAGTAGAGAAAGTGAAGTAGAAGAAGAAGAAGAAGAAGAAGAAAAGAAGAAGAAGAATATGAAGAAGTAGAAGTAGCAGTAGATGAAGAAGGAAAAGAAAACGAAAAAAAGTAGAAGAAAATGAAGAAGAAGAAGTAGAAGAAGAAGAAGTAGAAAAGATGAAGAAGAAGAAAAATAAGAAGAAGAAGTAGACGTAGATGAAGAAGGAAAAGAAAACGAAAAAACTAGAAGAAGAAAATGAAGAAGAAGAAGAAGAAGTAGAAGAAGAAGAAGCAGTAGCAAGAGAAGGAGAACAGACGGAGAAGTAGAAGAAGAAGCAGAATAGGAAAAAGAAAAAAAAAGGAGGAGAAGAATAAGTAGAAGAGGAAGAGAAGACAATGAAGAAGAAGAAAAAGAAATGAAAGAAGGTGAAGAAGAAGAAGAAGATGATGAAGAAGAAGTCGATGAAGAAACACTGTAGATGACGAAAAGGAGGAAGTGAAAGAATGAGAATAATAAGAGTAAAGAGAATAGGGAAAGGACCAGAAATAGAAGGAGACAAAAGAGACGTCAAAGCAAAGAAGTTTAAGAAGAAGAAGAAGAAAAGAAGAAGAAGAAGAAGAAGAAGAAGAAGAAGAAGAAGAAGAAGAAGAAGAAGAAGAAGTAGAAGATGATGATGATGATGACGATGATGACGATGATGATGTTGTAGAAGAGGAAGAAGGAAACGAAGAAGAAAAGAAGGAGAAAGAGAAGAAGAAGAAGCAGAAGAAGAACAAGAAAAATAATAATAAGAAGAAGCAGTTTCAAGAGGAGGAGTAGAGACGGAGACGTAGAAGAAGAAGAAGAAGATGAAGAAGAAGAAGAAGAAGAAGAAGAAGAAGAAGAAGAAGAAGAAGAAGAAGAAGAAGAAGAAGAAGAAGAAGAAGATGAAGAAGAAGAAGAAGAAGATAAGGAGGAGGAGAAAGAATAAGAAGAAGATACATTAGGAGTAGAAAGAGGAGGAGAAAATAATAATAAAAAGAAGAAGTTGAAGAAGAAGAAGAAAAAGAAGAAGGAGAAGAAAAAGAAGCAGATCAAGAAAAAGAAGCAGATCAAGAAAAAGAAGAAGAAAAACAAGAAAACGACGACAAAGAAGAAGCAGTAGCAAGAGAATGAGTTGAGACGGTGAAGTAGAAGAAAAGAAAAAGTAGAAGAAGAAGAAGAAGAAGAAGAAGAAGAAGAAGAAGAAGAAGAAGAAGAAGAAGAAGAAGAAGAAGAAGGAGAATGAGAAGGAGAAAGAGAAGAAGAAGTAGAAAAAGAAGAAGAAGAGGAACAGAAGACAATGAAGATGAAGTAGAAGAAGTGGAAGATGGTGAAGAAGTAGATGAGAAAGTATAAGAAGTAAAAAAAAATTGACGATGAAAAGGGGGAAGTAAAAG
>NW_026606167.1:5997500-6005000 GCF_029834395.1 Sorex fumeus | reverse complement strand
AGCTCGGGGCTCTGCGGTGCTGCCCGCTTGGAGAAACGCTGGACAGGGCCGAGGGGCCAGGGGCCGGGTCCAGCAAGGGGGACGCGCGGTCTCTGCTGTCACCTGCTGGTCGCGGGGCGGTACTGCGGGCAGCCCCGAGCCGTCCACCGTGTCCCCAGCGCCCTCTGCGGGGACACTGAGGCGCTTGGGATGGTTTGGCTGACACCGTCGTGGCGAGGGGCTACTGCAGCCAAGGGCTGGGGCCCACAGTCCGCTGGGGTCCGCTGGGGTCCGCTGGGGCCCCCCAGGGGCTGGGACGCCGCCCTCCAGCCCCCGCAGGGGTCTTGCCCACTGGTCAGCAGGGCTGGAGACTGGCTGGGGCGGGGGGGGCGTCCAGGAGCTGACCCTGGGCTCTCAGCATTCAAGCACTGCCCAGGGGGAGATTGCAGTCCCCGGGCGGGATGGGGACGGTCCCCAGCCGGCTCCCACGAAGCAGATGGGACCCCACGCAGCCCTTTCCCGTCACGCTGCTGAGAGCCGCTGTGATGACCATGGACCCGGTCCGGCAGTGAGAGAGGCTGCTCGAGGCGGGTGGTGGGGGCAGTCAGGGAGGACTTCTCGGGAGAAGCGAAATTGTGCTGGCACCTGAAGGAGAAGAAGCTCTCCGAGTGGGGAGGCATCGGGATGGGAAGGTGGCATGTGCCAAGGTCCAGGGGTGGGAGGACGCGTGTCTGCTTGCGTCGCTTCCCAGAGAAGGACACTGGGGCCCGTGGCTTTGGCTCCTTCTCCACATCTCCGGCAAGATGAGGGTGCACTGGTCTGGGGGCACCACCCCCTCTGGCCCGATGGCTTAGTGGGGGAGAGAGGGGTCCTGCCGGGAAGTGGTGGCCAGGGAGCGAGGGGAGTGGACAGTTGGGCGGAATCTGGGGGCCCTTGTGGACCAGATTGGAAATACCCCGCAGGACAGAGGCTGGAGAGTCCAGTCGGTGCATGGACTTGGGGCTGGGGTGGAACGGGGCTGGGGGGGGGCGCTGTGTGCCCCCCAATTGCCTTTCGGGGGGCTCAGCCCCCCGCCTGGGTAAGAGCTCAGCTGGATGCCTTGGGGATGGGAGGTCAGGGCAGAGAAGTGTCCAGGGCGCCCAGCACGCAGGCCCGAGGGTGGGGAGAAAGGGCAGGGCTCAGGTCAGGGTCAGTCCCTAGTGGCCATGAGCAGCGGGGGGCAGGGGCAGGGGGAGACCCCAGCGTCCCTCCTGGAGGAGAGAATCTTCTGCACAGAGCAGCTCTGATGCTCAAGACTGCCCCCTAGGGGCTGGAGCGACAGCACAGCCAGGAGGGCGTTTGCCTTGCACGAGGCCGACCCGGGTGTGGTCCCCTGAGCACTGTCGGGAGTAATTCCTGAGTGCAGAGCCAGGAGGGACCCCTGAGCATCACCAGGTGTGACACCTCCCCCCCAAAAAACTCCCCCTAATTAAAGCCTCCCACAGCTTTTCAGGGGGGCCACACTGGGGTGCTGCCCAGGGCTGACGCCTGTGCTCAGGGGTCATCCTGGCGGTGCTCCGGGGACCATGTGTGGACCCTGGGATGGCACTGAAGTGGCCCAGAGGCGAGGTGAGCCCCCTTCCCTCTGCTCCATCTCTGGCCCCTCTCTGTGGCCCCTCCCAGTCCCCATCGGGGTCCGTTTGGGGCCTTTGGCCGCCCAGGGACACTCATGAGCACAGGCCGCGCCAGATGAAGAATCCAGAGACGGGAAGTCCGCGGTTCAACTCTCCAACTCTCTGGACGTGGACCCAGCTCCCGCCCGTGGGGCGACACCGATCCCAGGCGTCGCCAAGCAAGTTAGATGCCACAAACATGCCAATTTCTTCACAGCCTTCCCCACGATCACGCATGTTCACCGCGGAAAAACATCGAAGCCACCCAGGAAACTCCCAGCCCCGCCTCCCAGGGACCAGGCGGGGGGGTCTCAGGCCTGCCTCCCTGCCTCCCTCCCTCCCTCCTTCCCTTCCTCCCCAGCTGTCCTTGGCGATTCTCTTGGTCGGTTGGTTTGGGGCCCGTCCAGCAGGGCTGGGGCTGCTCCTGCTTCACCCTGTGCTGAGGGTCACTCTGGGGTGCTTTGGAGGGTGACCCTGTGCCGGCCCCGAGCGTCTCTCCAGCCCCTCAAGACAGTGCTCTATTTTTTTTTCTTTTAGTTCTGGGCCTACACCTGCCAGTGCTCAGGGCTGACTCCCAACTCAGCACTCAGGGATCCTAACAGGGTTCAGGGGACCATGGGGGGGGTACTGGGGGTCCAGCCTGGGTCACCACATGCGAGGCAGACGCCCTCCCCGATGTCCTATCGCTCTGGCCCGAGACAGTGTCCTGAACTCCCAGATTGTAACACTGCCTGACTGCCTGCCTGCCTCCCCTCCTCTCTCCCTCCCTCCTTCCCTCCCTCCCTCCCTCCCTCCCTCCCCTTCTTTTCTTCCTTCCCTCCCTCCCCTCTTTTCTTCCTTCCTCCCTCCCTCCCTCCCTCCTCCTCTCTCCCTCCTCCCTTCTTTTCTTCCCTCCCTCCCTCCCTCCCTCCCTCCCTCCCTCCCTTCCTCCTTCCTTCCTTCCCTTCCCCCTCTCTTCATCTCTCCCTCTCTCCTTCCTCTTCCTTCCTCCCCCCTCTCCCTCCCTCCCTCCCTCCCTCCCTCCCTCCCTCCCTCCCTCCCTCCTTCCTTCCTTCCTTCCTTCCTTCCTTCCTTCCTTCCTTCCTTCCTTCCTTCCTTCCTGATGGTGGTGCTGATCTGAAGGAACCCAAGTGCCTTGCCCGGGGACCCTTGCAGCCCCCCCGCCCCCAGCGGCTCCAGAGAGCACTGTGCAGGCTTGGGCGGCTCTTCGTGGGCTCAGCAGGGCCCGAGGATCCACATCCAGGGACCCAGCCGCTGACCCTTTTTCACCTCCCCTTGCTCCAGGAAGTGCTTTTGTCCTTTGGGTCACACTCGGAGGCGCTGGGGCTAACCCCCGGCTCTTACTCCTGGCTCTGTGCTCAGGAATCACTCTGGGGGCAGGGTGGGGCTCGGGGGGCCACACGGGGTGCCAGGGATTGAACCTGGGTTGGCCGCAGGCACAGCAAGTGCCTTCCCTGCTGTGCTATCACCCCAGCCCTCCCAGTGAGGACCTTCGAGTGAGGAAGGAGCTTCTCCGAGGTCACAGCTTGGTCCTCCTCCTCTCTCTGGCCCCTGCCCCCAAGAAACCCATAAAACATGGCGGTGCTGTCTACACGGCAAGTCTCTGCACCTTCACTGGGCGTGATAAGAATCCAGCCGGGTCCAGAATTCGCAAGCGAGGTCAGGAGCACCAGGCATCCGTCCCGGGACCCGTAAGAGCAGGGCCTCCAGCTGGGGGACCCTGATTCCTTGACAAATGATCTATTTCATTTATTTCCCATGATCTTTTCGCATTATTTCAATATTATTAATACTTGGCAAATATATTAAAAAAGTAATAAACTGGCAATTATGATCGTGCTCTGGACCCCAAACTGCAATTATTCATTACGTTTCAATTATTAACTTCACTTCGAATATCTTTCAGCAAAGATTGCAGGAAAGGAAGGAAAAAAAAACACCGATGACAGTCTGTACCCTAATCCGCGGAAACCTATGTTTCATTCAGACTTGACATTTCTGTGATTTATCTCTCTGGGCGGCCGGATCAAAACAAGAACAGAAAAAGCATCTCTATTTGACACACAGTGACCGCCAACACCTTCTTTTTGCAGGGAGCTTTTGTTTGGGCCTGAGTCTCTCTGTGACTGCATTTTAGTTATTTTCATTTAATTTGGGTTTTGGGGCTACACCAGGCCGTTCTCAGGGCTTCGTCCTGGCTCTGTGCTCAGGAGTCCCTCCTGAGAGTGCTCGAGGCTTACTCCTGGCTCTGTGCTCAGGGGCTCCCTCCTGAGAGTGCTCAAGGCTTACTCCTGGCTCTGTGCTCAGGGGCTCCCTCCTGAGAGTGCTCAAGGCTTACTCCTGGCTCTGTGCTCAGGGGCTCCCTCCTGAGAGTGCTCGAGGCTTACTCCTGGCTCTGTGCTCAGGGGCTCCCTCCTGAGAGTGCTCAAGGCTTACTCCTGGCTCTGTGCTCAGGAGTCCCTCCTGAGAGTGCTCGAGGCTTACTCCTGGCTCTGTGCTCAGGAGTCCCTCCTGAGAGTGCTCGAGGCTTACTCCTGGCTCTGTGCTCAGGAGTCCCTCCTGAGAGTGCTCGAGGCTTACTTCTGGCTCTGTGCTCAGGGGGTCCCTCCTGAGAGTGCTCAAGGCTTACTCCTGACTCTGTGCTCAGGAGTCCCTCCTGAGAGTGCTCGAGGCTTACTCCTGGCTCTGTGCTCAGGGGGTCCCTCCTGAGAGTGCTCGAGGCTTACTCCTGGCTCTGTGCTCAGGAGTCCCTCCTGAGAGTGCTCGAGGCTTACTCCTGGCTCTGTGCTCAGGGGGTCCCTCCTGAGAGTGCTCGAGGCTTACTCCTGGCTCTGTGCTCAGGGGCTCCCTCCTGAGAGTGCTCAAGACTTACTCCTGGCTCTGTGCTCAGGGGGTCCCTCCTGAGAGTGCTCGAGGCTTACTCCTGGCTCTGTGCTTAGGAGTCCCTCCTGAGAGTGCTCAAGGCTTACTCCTGGCTCTGTGCTCAGGGCTCACTCCTGGCTCTGCACTCAGGGATCACTCCAGGCTCTGTGCTCAGGGGTCAGCCCTGGCTCTGTGCTCGGGGCTTAATCCTGGCTCTGAGCTCAGGGATCACTCCCGACAGTGCTCAGGGCTGACTCCTGGCTCTGAGCTGAGGGATCACTCCCGACAGTGCTCAGGGCTGACTCCTGGCTCTGAGCTGAGGGCTCACTCCTGGAGGAGTTTCAGGGGTGGGGACTGAACTGGGGCTGGCAGTCTTGTAAGGCACCCTGCTCACTGTCCTAACCCTTTGACCCCTGATTGCATTTTATTTAAAAATAATAGTCACGCGGCCAGTAGTAATAGGAAACTCACTTCACGGGCAGGCGCAGAGAGGCTCAGAGGTTACGCAAGTTTGGACACTGGGTCAGGGAACTTCTCTGCTTTCTCCGGACCCCAGCATCTTTGCGGCAGCCCCTGGTCCCGGGTTCACTCTGAGCCAAGGAGAAGTGATGGAGAGACCGAGACCGGGCGAGCAGCCTTGATGCGGAGACGTGTTCCCTGTTCTGGCCTCGTCTTTGGGGGCCTGAGAAACAGCACAACAGGCAGGGCGTTTGCCTGGCACGCGGTGGACCTGGGTTCAATTCCCGGCATCCCATAGGATCCCCCGAGCCCCGCCAGGAGTCATTCCTGAGTGCAGAGCCAGGAGGAACCCCTGAGCATCGCTGGGTGTGACCCCAACCCCTGCTTTCGAGAAACCCACCATGGAGAGAGAAGAACAACCCCCTTTCCGGGAAGGCTCTGTTGGCCTCAGCAGGACAGTCCCAAGGACACGGTGATGGTGGCTGTGTCCAGCGAGAATGATCAGAAGCCCAGGGCCCGACCCATGGCAGACACCGGCTGGTGCTTCCACCCTGACGGACGCCCTGAGCCATTAGAACCGAGGCTCAGGGCTGCAGCGAGAGCACAGCGGATAGGGCGTTTGCCTTGCACGCGGCTAACCCGGGTTCGATTCCCAGCATCCCATAGGGTCCCCCGAGCACCGCCAGGAGTGATTCCTGAGTGCAGAGCCAGGCGTCAGCCCAGAAAGTGTGACCCAGAAAGCAAGGAGGCCCCTGAGGCCTGTGGGTGAGTTGGTCGGGTTTGGTCGAGGTCAGTAGCTCCCACCTTCTTCTCGGTGCTCCACATCTCTCTGCCCTCTTACGGTGCTCCTACCCCTACCCCAGAGGAGAGTTGGTGGCAGGGGGCAAGGCCAGCTTCCCCCTGTGAAGGGTCCTGCCCTGGGGAGCCCCTCTACGGGGATCTTGGCTCCAGCTCTGCCTTCTAAGCTGCCCGCTTTCTCCACGTTCCCCCAGAGGACCGACCAGACTGACGGGACTGCGAGGAAGGACACACAGGCTCCCGTTTGTCATGAATGAGCAGATTGTATCAAAGCTTCAGAATATTCGAGAATTCTGGGCCGCTGGCCTCTGGGGCTCCCGGGGCTCCTCGGCCCCTCCAAAGAGTTTCTATTTGTGGGATGAAGCTGTGACTGTGTCCACCCCCGACCCAGTCCCTGGCCTGCTGCCCGCCCCCGGGCAGGGCTGCCTGAGGGGGCCCCCTGACCCGTCACATATGGGTGACAGAGACTTGAGATTTGCCGACGAGTGACGTGCCGTAATCCGCAGGGCTCGGAGGAGGAGGAAGTGAGGCCAAATCTCCATCAACTTGTCCAGGAGGGACTGGGGGCACGAGGGTGGCCACGCTGTGACCAGGGCTCACAGCAGCTCGGCCCTCTCTAGCTGGGCTCCACTCCTACCCTGCAGTGACCCTTCCTGGGGTGTTCAGATGAGGGCCCAGTGACCCACTCACCCCATAGCTCTCCTGCCAGGAAATGGTCAGGGGGTTCTTTTTTTTTTTTCTTTTTGGGTCACACTCAGCAGTGCTCAGGGGTTCCTCCTGGCTCTGCACTCAGGAATCACTCCTGGCGGTGCTTGGGGGACCCTATGGGATACCGGGAATCGAACCCGGGTCGGCCGCGTGTAAGGCGAACTCCCTCCCCGCTGTGCTATCGCTCTGGCCCCCACGGAGGATTCCTGGAACTGCAGGTCTCTCTCCACTGGGAAGCTCGTCTCAGATGAGGCTCCCAAGATTGGGCCCAACGCGAGACTCTTCCAGTTCCACCATCTTCCGAGCAGAAGCCTCAGAATTTTAGCTGTTTTGGGGCCACCTCTGGGGTGCTCGAGACTCATCCTGACTCTGTGCTCAGGAGTCACTCCAGGCGGTGCCTTCACCCCCGTACTGTGTCTCCAGCCCGGCCTGAGGATTTTTACGGTGCCTTAAGGAAACACAGCCAGTGGCGACCTCCCACCCCACTTGCCTCCTTGCCAGATTCGGCCATAAAAAGCGATCCTGGATTTCCGGCCGAGCACGGGCACCTCCTTTCCTCAGAGTCCTCGGGAGGGAGCTGGGACGAGGTAAGTTATGTGTTGTGGTCTTAGGCATTAATGAATATGAGGAACTAAATTATTGAGTTTTGCAATGCAAATTACATTTTGAACACAAATTCTTCATTTCTGAATGCTAAGAACTCATAAAGAATGTCGATGGTTTATGAATTAGGCCGTTAGCAGGCGATTTGCGATTCAAACAGCACACCAGCACCGCGGAACGAGTAACTGCAGGAGGACCGGAGTTGTCTACGGTTCCAAGATGCTTTACTTGCTGCAGTAGGAAGTTCTCAGAAGGCGCCAGTGCCCCTCCCCCTTGCTCTCCCTCCCTCCCTCCCTTCCTTCCTTCCTTCCTTCCTTCCTTCCTTCCTTCCTTCCTTCCTTCCTTCCTTCCTCCCCTCCATCCCTCCCTCCATTCCTCCCCTTCCTTCCTTCCTTCCTTCCTTCCTTCCTTCCTCCCTTCCCTTCTCCTCCCTCCCTCC
>NW_026606167.1:5955000-5995000 GCF_029834395.1 Sorex fumeus | reverse complement strand
TTTTTATTTTTTGGGGGTGGTCTCCGCTTCTCACCTTGGCCAACTTTTCTCTCTTCCAGTCAGCGAAAATACTGGGGTGCTGCTGTCTCCCCCGGGTTCCCTCCAGTGCTCCGCTGAGCCCCTTCTCCTCCCTCTGAGACCCTCCCTCCCCGCCGAGCACTGAGCGCTGAGCCATCTCAGGTCTCTGGCTCAGGTCTGGGGCCAGCTGTGTGGCTGACAGGACGCCCCGGATACTTGGGGGGGTCAGGTGGCACCCGCGGCCCTGGACATGGTCAGTGGTCAGCTGGGGGGGCCGTGCAGAGGCCCTGCGAGCCCTGCCTCCCCCGACTGCTGGCTACGGAGCCCACGGCGCACCTTGGCTGATGAAAAATTTAGGAGCTAACGTAGCCCCCCCCCAAGCTGCCCTGCCAGGCGCGGGCTCATGCATTTTTAAGTTCTTTTGAAGGCTGACAATGCAGATTTACCACTCGGGCTGTGATTTAAATGCCAGGCTCCCCCTCATTGTGGGAACAGCACCGGGAGCTTCTGGGCCCTTCCCTCAGATCCACAGGAAGCCTGCTGAGACCCCCCCCACCCCCCGCCGCCCGGGGCCACCAGCAGCCGTGGGCCCCCATCCCACTCTGGCTGGGAGAGGGAGGGGGAGGGTGTCGGCGGAGGGTGGGAGGCTGGGGCAGGCTTTGCTGGGTTGGGGGGAGTGGAATGGATGGCTGCTGTTAACCAGGACAGCGGGGGGCACCTGGGAGGAGGAAGAGGGTGTGGGCTGGAGTGGGGCACACACACGTCAATTCCTTCCCGGGAGAGACAGGTGCTGCTGTGTCCTGCGTGTGCAGCTAGGGTGAATCACTTCAGATCAGGAACGGTCAGGGTGGCCGGAGTGATAGCCTGGCGGGGAGGGCGTTTGCCTGGCACGCGGCCAACCTGGGTTCAATCCCCGGCATCCCTGAAGCACCGCCAGGAGTGATTCCTGATTGCAGAGCCAGGAGTCAGCCCTGAGCATCGCCGGGTGGGACCCCCCCCCCAAAAAAAGAGAAAAAGCGTTTTCTCAGCCCACACAAAGGGACTGTCGGCATGGACCAAGCGACGGGAGGAGGGTGGCCCCTCCTAGCAGATGGGTGGTCACAGGCGACCCCAAGGCAGCATTTCCGCCGCCTCCTTGGCCCCTTGCTGCTCTGTGGCACCGACTCACTGTGCCAGGCAGGGTCTGTCATTTGTCCCGGGCTTCTTCTCTGTGCTACGGTGGGGGATTCGTGGGGAAAGAGCGATTAGTTTTGCCATCCATCTCGATGAAAGATAATAATACCGTTCATTAATAACCGTGCCCGGCGCAGGAGAAACTGCAAAGCCTGCGAGCGGGAGGCGGTCAGGGGCCTCGCCTCTGCCTAAGTGCCTCCTGGCAGGTGTCTGTCTGTCTCTCTGGACTGGAAGACGCTCCTTTCCCAGCCCTGCTCCGTCCTGCCATGTGTGAGCGACTTCCGGAGGACGGGGTGTGGGGGCTCCCAAGGGAAGGGGAGCCGCCAGGACAGCGGTGGCCCGGCTCTGGGTGGGGGCCGTCGGGGCTGAGTTCCCGTCTTGTGCCCGGCTCCTCAGGGGTGCTCCTCAGGGGCAGTGCCGACACTGACCTCTGCTGTGGCTGAGTCTTTTCCTCCGGGATGGCCCCTGCCTGGCTGCCAGACTCTGGGGGGTGAGGTGGGGATGGTTCCATCCGATCTGTCCCCTCCCTTTTTTTTTTTTTGCTTTTTGGGTCACACCCAGCGATGCACAGGGTTTACTCCTGGCTCTGCCACTGTCACACTGTCACTGTCCTCCCGTTGTTCATCGATTTGCTCGAGCGGGCCCAGTAACATCTCCATTGGAGCTCTGCACTCAGGAATTATTCCTGGCGGTGCTCAGGGGACCCTATGGGATGCTGGGAATCGAACCTGGGTCAGCTGCGTGCAAGGCAAACGCCCTCCCTGCTGTGCTATCGCTCCAGCACCCCCCCCCCCCCCCGCCCCACTCACACACCAATCTGTCCCCTTTCAGCCCCAGGGACGTGGCAGGAACCAGGCCAACAGGGAGCGTCTGCTTCTGGTGACTTGGCGTTTCTGTAATTATGAGAGAGATGCAACCTCTTTTTTATGAGCTGTTTGTTTGTTGTAGTTGCAAAAATGTCTACATTTTTGGGGGGGCGGTGGCTGGAGCAATAGCACAGCGGGGAGAGCGTTTGCCATTTGCCTTGCATGCAGCCGATCTGGGTTCGATTCCCAGTATCCCGTAGGGTCCCCTGAGCACCACCAGGAGTGAATCCTGAGTGCAGAGCCAAGAGTAACCCTTGAGCATTGCTGGGTGTGACCCAAAGAGAAAAAAAAGAAAAGTCTATCTGGTTCTTGAGTCTGTGTCTAAAACTAGACTATTTTTTTTTCTTTTTGTGATTGAGCTGTGATTTTGGACAAACTGGCAGGCTACCGAATGTAGCCTGCCCACAACGGCAGAGTCTGGCAAACTCCCCGTGGCGTACCCAATATGCCAAATACCAGTAACAATAATGGGTCTCATTCTCCTAAAGAGCCTTGAATATAATCTCAGGGCTAGGATGAAAGAGACGTTACTGGGGCCTGCTCGAGGCAATCGACGAATAACAGGATGATTTGTGATTTGTGATTTTGATTTTGTGATTGAGCTGTGTGGACACAGCCCTGATGGGACAGATGGTTTATTAAAGGTCCTCCTGTTCTGGAGGGTGATGGTTATGGAAGATAAATCCAAGGATCCACCGGTGAGGGTGAGGATGGCCGTGGCGGCAGATGGGAGGGGAGCTGGTGGAGGTGCTGTGGAGAGCAGGTCGGAGGCTCCTCAATCGATCACAACCACAACCATCTTGTTATTCGCCGATTGCCTCGAGCAGGCCCCAGTAACGTCTCTTCATCCCAGCCCTGAGATTTTTTTTTTTTTTAGAAAGTGCCATATTCAAGGCTCTTTCAGAGTTAGGAGAATGAGACCCTTCATTGTTACTGGTATTTGGCATGTTGGGTACGCCAAAATGAGGCTCCTTAAGGACTTAAAAACGGGTCCAGCAAAGGAGCCAGCATCTGCACCCCTGGGAGAGACACGCCCAAGGAAAGGAAGCCGGATGTTTCACTCTGGGCGCCCCGGAGGGGGGCGTGTGAGACCCTCCCCGCCCCAAGGGACCCAGCCCCGGCATTTGAAAACCTCCAGAACTCAACTGCCGCCAGGCCCACGGCCGCTCCCCACATGCTCAGGCCGCGCCTCACCCATGAGTGAACCCCTGGAAAAACCCAGGGTTATTTATTTATTTTGCTTTTTTTGGGTCACACCCAGCAATGCTCAGGAGTTACTCCTGGCTCATGCACTCAGGAATTACTCCTGGCAGTGCTTGGGGGACCATATGGGATGCCGGGGATCGAACCTGGGTCGGCCGCGTGCAAGGCAAATGCCCTACCCGCTGTGCTATCGCTCCAGTCCCCTAAAACCCAGGGGTTGTGACTGAGAACTCTAGGTTCAACGGGGCGGGGAACGGAGATCCGCCCCCCGTACCCCCGTCTCTGGTGATGCAGCAGTCACGCCCATAAGCCACCCCTGGCTGGCACCAGATATTCTTGGCATCCGCCACCACCCAGATCACATGTCCTTCTCCCCCGGAAGGGAGCATAACATGACGCTCGCTGTAGCCATGCCGCCGGACCCAGTGCCAGGCTGTTTCACTCGGGGTGCCCCGGAGGGGGGTGGGTGAGACGCCTCCCCGCCTCAAGGGACCCAGTCCTGGCAGCCGAAAACCTCCAGAACTCAACCTTTGCCACGTTCATGGCCACTCTCCACATGCTCGGGCTGAGTCTCACCTGCGAGTGGACCTATTCCTGGACACTTCATACCGCACACCCAGACTCCACTGGTACCGCACCACATCTGATGCAGTTCAAAGTAGGGGGCAACCAACCTTAGAGGAAAGTATAGATCATTGATTTGCTCGAGCGGGCTCAGTAACGTTGTGAGACTTGTTACTGTGTTTGGCATATTGAATACGTCATGGGGAGCTGGCCAGGCTTTGTATTTTACAGATATAATATATATATATATATCACAATCAATCACAACCATCCTGTTATTCGTCGATTGCTCGAGCAGGCCCCAGTAACGTCTCTTCGTCCTAGCCCTGAGATTTTTTTAAAAAAAGTGCCATATTTAAGGCTCTTTCAGAGTTAGGAGAATGAGACCCATCCTTGTTACTGGTATTTGGCATATTGGGTACGCCACGGGGAGTTTGCCAGACTCTGCCATGTGGGCAGGTTACATTCGGTAGCCTGCCAGGTTGTCCAAAGTAAGAATGAGATAATGAGATGTCGCGCGGCTGCTTCCGGGAGCTGGGTTTTACAGTCTCTGAGTCTTGGCCGTTGATGGGATTACACGGCGCCAGGGGGCCAGTTGGTGGGTGTGACCCCCCGCCTACTGGAATTTGGAGGATCTGGGTGGAGGATGCTCAGCCCCCATCCGAGTAGGCTTGGAGATCTCGGCCCCAGAACCCGCGTGGCTTTGTCCCTCTGCCAGTACCTTCATGTGTGCGGAGAGTGGTCTCGGCATGGTGGTGGCTGGTCATGGAGGTCTTCGGCTGCCGGAGCCCTGGTCGGGGCGGGGAGAAAAATTCAACCCGCTCCCCTCCAAGGGGCCCCGGCGAGGGCAGCCAGGCGCTGTTTTATATATATATAAAAGCACACAAAGCTCAATCTCTAACAACATGTTAGTGATCTCTTATAGAAGGCCTTAATGGCCCCTGGGTGAAATACAACATTATTCACCCCCTTTCCTCTAAGGATACTCTTTTTTTTTTGCTTTTTGGGTCATACCTGGCGACGCACAGGGGTTACTCCTGGTTTTGCACTCAGGAATCAGCCCTGGCAGTGCTCAGGGGACCATATGGGATGCTGAGAATCGAACCTGGGTTGGCCGCGTACAAGGCAAACGCCCTACCCGCTGTGCTATCGCTCCAGCCCCTAAGGATACTTTTTTGGGTAGCATTTTCAGCGGTTTTTCATAACAAAACAAAATATATGATTTTGGTTCTGCTTTGGGGCAGGGATTGGGGTTCGGGATGGAAACACTTGAAATATGGTGGTCGGAAGGTGTCATAGGGGTGGGATTGGTGTTTGAATATTGAATGGCATGAAATATTGTGAACTACTTTATAAAATAAAAAAAATTAAAAAAAATGGGCTGGAGTGATAGCAGAGTGGGCAGAGTGTTTGCCTTGCATGCAGCCAGCCTGGCCGAGCCGGGTTCGATTCCTCTGCCCCTCTCGGAGAGCCTGGCAAGCTACTGAGAGTATCTTGCCCGCATGGCAGAGCCTGGCAAGCCACCTGTGACGTATTCGATATGCCAAACACAGTAACAACAAAGTCTCCAATGGAGATGTTACTGGGTCTGCTCAAGCAAATCAGTGAACAACGGGAGGACAGTGACAGTGACAGTGACATTAAAAAAAAAAAGCAAAAAAAGAAAAGAAAGCCAACTTCCAGGAGCAAAGAGCTCCCTATGAATTATTTACAGGAAGGAAGAGATGGGGAGTATGGCGCCTACTGGTGGCCGGACGCTGTGGTGCATGCAGTGTACTTTCAGGATATTCTCAGGATATTCGGGTATCTCGGATAAAATAGGTCATGCGTCTACATGGACAAGTCTGCAGGAGTGAGACAGATGCTGCCCGACCCCAGTCTCCGTGGACACTACACACACACACAGGCCCACTTGGACACACAGATACAGGGGGGCGGAGAACGGAGAGATGGCATCCATGGGCACAGATTCTTGGTCACCAGCGCCGGCGGGATAGCACAGTGGGGAGGGCGCTGGCCTTGCACATGGCTGGCCCTGGTTCAATCCCCGAACCCCGCCAGGAGTGGCCCCTGAGCACAGAGGCAGGAGTCAGCCCTGAGCACAGCTGGTCTGCCCCTCTTCAATTGAAAAGCAAGAGCTAAAACCCAAATTCTCAGCCCCGAGGCAGATGTCGTCTGGAGACCTAATGCACAGCTTGGAGACCCCAGGGAATAAATGGCCTTTGAACAAAGCCCAGCTGGGCTTGAGAGCAAATGTCCTGGGTCCCCTGGTGTCACGGGGACCTGTGTGGACTCAGCTCTGCGGAGACCAGCTGCAGAAGAGGAGGAAGAAGAGAGGGCTGTGGTGGGTCTCAGAGTCCTGGGGTCAGGGAAAGCGTTGGAAGCCAGGTGTCCTGGGAAGGCTGAGAGATGGAACCAGGCACCAGGGAGAGTCATGAAAAAGATGGGCTGTGATAAAAATACTGAATGCCCTGAACAAACACCAGGACCTCTTAGCATCGGTATCTCAAACCATAATGCACACAATGAATGAATGAGACGGGACGTCAAAAGAACTCCTGGCCGCCCACCTACGAGATGGTTGGACTTCTTTGTCAAGACCCTGAATGAATGGTTTGATGCTCTTCGTGTTCCTGGAGCGAGCAGTTGCCTTTGGGCTACACTAGCACCCAACGGGGACAGATGGAGACGTCCGTCTGGCACCCGCTCGAGCAAATCTATGAGCAACAGGATGACAAGTGATACAAGAGAATGCACAAAAGGAAAAGGGGAGAGAGAGAGAGAGAGAGAGAGAGAGAGAGAGAGAGAGAGAGAGAGAGAGAGAGAACAAGAAGGGAGACTGGGGTTGGGGGGTGGGGGACTGGGGACATTGGTGGTGGGAAATGTGCACTGGTGGAGGGGTGAGTGCTGGTTCCTTGTTCCGACTGACTCAATCGAACTGCTTCGTAATGGTCTGTCTCATGGATATCCAGGTTAAAAAAAATAAAAAAAATTAATGTGGAGTTCATGTCCAATTCAATCAACTTAATCAATGACTGAATAAATAGCAAGACTAGAATATTAAAAAAAAAAAAAAGGGAAAAGATGGGCGAGAGCGAGAATGACGGGGTGTGGAGATCCCAGGAGGAGCCCCAAGGGGATGAAAAGTGGGAAGGAGGTAAGTCATGGCCAATGTGATTCCAGGAAGCCACGCTGAGCCCTGGGGGAAGCGGGTGGCGGGGGTGGGGGGGGGGGGAGCCCAGCCAAGAGAGAAGAGTGATGAGGAGCTCAGAGGAGGGGGCGGCAGGGCAGGGGACTGTCATTGCTAATCCCCATGCTCCTCCATGCTGATGAGACAGCCCTTGATGCCTTTAAACAAGGTTAATCTGGGGCCAGAGTGAGAGCACAGCGGGTAGGGCGTTTGAGTCCCAGCATCCCATAGGGTTCCCCGAGCACCGCCAGGAGTAATTCCTGAGTGCAGAGCCAGGAGGAACCCCTGAGCATCACCGGGTGTCACCCCCAAAACAAAAACAAAACAAAAGCAAAAAGCAAGTTTAATCCCATGGACCTGGCGAGTCATTGGATTTGAGTCATTTGAGTTGAGTGGTGATTTGATGAAACACATTTTTGTTTTGATCTGTTCAAGGATGCCCCTCCATCCTGCAGCCTCTCCTGCCCCCCGGGTCCTGAATGTTGCTGTCTTCTTAGCAGGACACTATGGACTGGCCAGTGTGGGCTCTTTGTCCCCTCTCAGCCTGTTTCCGCCGGCCACTGTCCACATTCGGAACCTGTGGATTGAACTGTTGGGGGGTGGGGCTCCCTGCAGGTTGGTGGAAGTCGCCTTCTCTTTCCTGCTGTGTCTGTCCCATCCATTCCCCATGTCTGATATTTCTGTAATTTACCCTGGGGTTACTGGGCGTCAGGGTTCTTCTACCTGAAGGAATTCCATCGAATGCCGAATTTTGCTCCTTGTCAATCCTTTCGCCTCCACAGACAGACGCTGGCTTGTCATGGAAGGGTTTGGACAAGGGAGGGATTCTGGATTTGGAGGGCGGGATGCTTCCAGGGCAGTGGGGGGTGTGGGGAGGAAGGTCAGAGTTTAATAGGGGGAGATGCTTCTGGATCTTGGTGACTTCCCGGGGATCTGGCGAGTTTAGCAGCCCCTGAAGGAGAAGGAACTTGATTTAATGCTGCCATCAAGGAGTGGCGAGGGTGCTCTGTGATGAGTGGGCTCTGTCTCCAGTGCTCACGGCAGGAAGAAGGGGATGCCCTGGCTGCCTGTGTTCCGTGGAAAAGTCAAGTTCTCTGGCCTGGGGCCCAGAGCTGGAGGGCCCGGGCCACGGGTTGAAGGGCCATTTCCAGCCCCAGCTTCCAGCTCGGTTTAAGAGGCTTGAATAACTCAGCCACTGCCCGGCGCAGTATCTAGGACCGGGGGATCAATACTGTTTTATTTTGTTTTCTCTTTCCTCCGCGAAGTCATCAGCCGTTAGAGGACTACACCCGCGGAATTCTTGATCACGGGCATCCAAGATGGTCTGCGGGAAAAAGCTTTTGCCTCTGGAGCCCCAACTCCCTGAAGATTGAACGGGGGGCAAGATGAGAAGCTGGCGAAAGGTGCTTTATGGGGTGGGTGGGGGTGGTCCACGACTGGTGCTTCCTCCCCCCTCCTCCCCCTGGACACTGACCTTGGGTCACTGGCCTCTTTGCAATGGACTTTCCTGGGCTCTGCCTGCCCCGCACACCCTCCGTCCTTGGCTTCTCCCTAGATGAGTCCCTTCTCCTGTGCCCTGGGGTCTCTGGGGGATCACGATGAGAGTGTCCTTGCACCCCCAGTCACCAGGTAGGCATAGTGGCACCTGCCTTCAAGCTGTGGGGAGGACACAGAAGAGGGTCCAGCCTGGCTTGGCCACGTGCCCACCGCAGAGCACCAGTAGGTCAGAGGTGGCAGGTGCTTTCATCTGGGCCGTTCTTGGAGGCTCTGGGGCTGCAGAAACCCGCTGAGCAGGAAGAGCTTAGGTGTGGTCAGTCTTCATGGGCAAGGTGACGACTCAGTCCACGAGGCCGGAAGGAAGCTCTGGCGCTGGTCAGAGCCGGGGGCCCAGTCCTTAATTTTCTTTTCTTCTTCATTTTGGTTTTGCTTTGGGTCCGTATCCGGTGATGCTCAGGGTTGACTCCTGGCTCTGCTCCACTCAGTTATTATTCCTGGCGATGCTCGGGGGACCATACGGGACACCAGGTATTGAACCCAGGCCGACCGTGTGCAAGGCAAACACCCTCCCTGACTGGATTGTCACTCCAGCCTTACACCTTGATTTTCATGGCTTGTCCAGGTTGTGGAGCGGGAGAGTGTCCTGGGACGTGACCTGCTGAACCCGCTCTGCTTCCTGGCCCAGAGGCGGGAGCCAAGGATGGCAGGGACCCCAGAAACACCCCTATTCTCAGTAAAAACCCTGGGAATGTAGCCCCCAGCCCAACTTCCGGCCCACTCAGGTTCCAGAACTCAAAGTTGAAAGAAGGAGCATGGGCCACAGCTACTGGGCACCCTGGCCCTAGCCAGGCCTGGAGGTGGCACCCCCCCAAAGGCCGGCCACTCAGCGCCCTTGTAGGCTGACCACTCAGTGCCCTGCTAGGACCTCGGGTCCCCCGAGGTGGCTTTCCTCTCTCAGGGCTCCCTGACGCCGGGTGACCCTCTGGTCTACTCTTCGAGCTCGGAAATGGCAAAGTGCCTGTACCCCGTTGGTCGTCTCCAGATGTGACTTATTAGGAACGGGGCTTCTGCAGAGAATTTCCATGTATTTTTAATCGTATGCCACCAGCATATTTTGCATTTAAAAGAGTATTTCATAGATGACAAAACTGGTAAAAATTGGAAAATGCCTGAGCTGGAAAGATGCATGGATAGACTGGGAGCAGGTGCGGGTGGGGTGGGCGGGGGTGGGGGGCTCAGTCGCTCGAGCCTTTGCCTCAGTCGGAGCGAGAGGTGGGGGCCCCTCTCCAGGGGCGCAACAAGCAGGCACTCGCTCTCCTGCCTCAGATGGCCTTGTCCAGCAGCATCCCCCCCCCCCTTTTTTTGGGTGGTGGTGGTCTCACAGCCAGCGATGCTCAGGGGTTATCCTGGCTCTGCACTCAGGAATCACTCTTGGTGGTGCTCAGGGGACCATATGGGATGCTGGGGATAGAACCCAGGTCAGCCGTGTGCAAGGCAAAGGCCCTACCCGCTGTGCCGATTAGGAGAGGGGTCCCCAGGAAGGAAGCCAGGCTGGAAGGAGGCCGGGGTGGGAAACAGGTGGAGAAGCATTGGTGGGCACCATGAGGGCTGGACAGGGCCTTGGGACTCGTCCGCACCTGGACAGTGGCTGGGAAGGAGGAACCGTCGGCTCTTCAGGACTCAGGGACTCTGCAGCGGGTCGCCAAAGCAGGAAACATTTGCTCAAAGCAACCAAGTTAGGGACTGGAGCCATAGCACAGCAGGGCGGGCCTTTGCCTTGCATGCGGCCGACCCGGGTTCGATCCCCAGCATCCCAGAGGGCCCCCCAAGCGTCGGTAGGAGGATTGAACACAGACACAGGCTCACAGAGAGAAAAGTGCATCTGCTTAGGGAAACATACCCTTAGGATGGTGGGGGGAGGAGAGACAGTCAGAGAGGGAGAGACAGAGAGAGAGACAAAGGCACAGAGAGTTCAAAGAGCGATGTGTAAAACATTCACTTTTCTTTGGGCCTTTTTAATTGTCGATATATATATATATATGCTTTTTGATCATACCTGGCGATGCTCAGGGATTACTCCTGGCTCTGCACTCAGAAATAACTCCCAGGAGTGCTCGGGGGACCCTATGGGATGCCGGGGATCGAACCTGGGTTGGCTGCCTTTAAGGTAAACACCCTACCCACTCGCGGAGACTCGAGCGGAACAGCTGTGACACAAGTCTCCCAGTAGTGTGGTTGAAGCCACCTCTTGCCTCCATGAAGTCGCAGTTTGTTTTCATAGCCCTTTGGGGTGTGTGTGTGTGTGTGTGTGTGTGTGTGTGTGTGTGTGTGTGTGATAAGGAGCTAAGGAAGAGCCAAGGGTATCTCGGGGAATGGAACATCCTCGTGTCCAAGATGGCCCCTCCTCCTCATTTTCAAGAGCATCCCCCCCACCCCCCCACCCCCCCCCGACGTGCCAGCTCACCCACCTGGGGCCCAGCAGGGCAGGACGCCTTCCCACTCCCGCTTTGCTCTTCACGGTGCTCGGCAGGCACACTCCACTTCCTTGCCCTTCTGTCTCCCGATCTTCCTCTGCTATGCACAGCCCGTCTCTCCCACTCGCGAGCAAAATTAAAAGGGACTCGCAAATGCCCAGGCCGCTCTCGAGGCATCCAACGCGCTGGTGGGTTGCAGGCTGCTTCTGCCAGGGGCAGTGAGCCCTGGGAGTTGCGAAGAGACTCGGAACACGAGGCTGTGAGCTCTGGGTCTGGGCTGCGGCTGATCATCACAGCAGCACACCTTGGCTTTAAGAAAACACACGAAAGAGATTTCTAGTTGCAGAAATGAAAAGAGCTCGGCGCCCAGCGGGGACCGTGCACACGGGCAGCTGGCAGGAGGAGCCGTGCCCCCAGGTGAGCTGGGGTGGAGAGCGGCTGGACTCCACAGTGCATCCTTTAGTTCCTGTATTCCTGCTCGGGCTCCACAAACTCTTTATTTTTTTAAAATTTATTTATTGAATCACTGTGGGAAAAATTACAAAGCTTTCAGGTTTAGGTCTTGGTCATGCACATATCAAACACATTTCCCTTTACCAATACTTATTTTTCACCACGAAGAACCCCAATAAACCCCCACTCCCCCACCCCTACCAATGCCTGTGAGGTAGGTGAAATCTAGCTAACACTATCTACTTTAACTAGATTCATTGTTTCGATAATAGATGCACCATTATTCTTTAGAGTTTACACCCCCAAATCAGACACGCTGAAAAAGCATTGTGAAATGATTTGCTTTCTACAGCTGGGTTCAAGAATTAAATGATGTCATGCGGCCGCAATAGCAGCCACGTGGTTTTGGATTTCTGCTATTTTACTTATTAAGCCTGGAAGTATTTCTGCTGAGAGTCAGATAATTAAGAGATTGGTTTCTGTGCTATGGAACCATGGCCGTGCCGGAGAGCCGCTCATGGGGGGCAACTGGTGACCTCGGTAGGGCGTGAAGGATGAGCTGGGAACGCCCCCCTTCCCATGAGGTTTTAGTCGCCCCATCACCACCGGCTCATACCTGGCTTTCCACAAAGCTCCCAAGCGGCTGCCATCTTTTCCACAAACTCTTTGGCTTTAGTTGAGATTCTTTGTGTCACTTTTTTTTTCTTCAGGTTGAGACTCTGGGTTTCTGATGTTGGGTCAGTTGCTTTAATAATCCTATGACTTAGTTTCCATCAATATAAAATGCCAGGGCCCCCGGCATCTACCTCCAAGGATTGTGTTGAGCGAGCACAAGCAGAAGACTTAGTTCCGAGTCTGGGCACCTGTCTGCTAAGTGTGGGCTATGGAGGAGCAGGCCACAAGGACTCTTGTTGGCGAGTGAGAGAAAAGCATCCTAGCATCTTTTTTTTCTTTTTGGGTCACACCCGGAGATGCACATGGATTACTCCTGGCTCTGCACTCAGGAATTACTCCTGGTGGTGCTTGGGGGACCCTATGGGATACTGGTACTCGAACCCGAGTCGGCCACGTGCAAGGCAAACGCCCTCCCTGCTGTGCTATCGCTCCAGCCCCAAAATGCATCCTGGTTGAGCAGCTCTAGGGTGGCAGGGAAACTGTAAGGCCTTGAGTGACCAAACTTTGGGTAGAATGAAAAGGAACCAGAGGGGTCATTTCCACCTCTGGCTCTTCTCTCTCCCTGGAGGCCTGCCAAGACCTTTTTTTGTTGCCATTCTGGGAAAGACTTTTCACGACTCCCAGCTCCACCAGTTGGGAAAAGTTGGATGTTCTTAGCCTTTCTGCTAGGGATGGGTAGAACTCTGTCTCCCTGGGCCAACATCACGTGGGTCTTGGAGGGGAAGTGCTGTGAATGGGTCAGCTCGAGTCACATGACTGCACAGGTTGGGCCCCCTCCCCCAGGATTGGCTCCATTGGAATCACATGACTCTTCTTGGGGGCTGATCCTGTTATTTTCCAAAGAAGGAACTGTTATCATACAGAAGGTGGCAAAAAAAAAAAAGAATGCCTGGCCAATTTTCTGCCTTGGAAATAGTTTCTCAGCCTGTGGTCCTCTGTTCATTAGCAGAACCTCAAGGGTCCTTATTTATAGAGTGGAAATTTCAAAGACCCAGTAGTGAGGGTTGAGAAACTTCTAGAACCTGATGATGCAGGCACCTAGTGGGTGCCACCAAGAGCCTTTGTGCCGCCCCTCTGCATCAGCAGAGGAGGAGGGGTGGGGGGTAGACCACTTCATCAATAATACAGAACTTCCTGAGGGAACCCGCTGGAGAGCTGCCTCCCTCCAGCACCCCACACACTCTCAAAGCAAATGCAACTTGAGAAGGATGCTCTTACCACTTAGTAATTAGGCCGTGATTGTTGTTTATCTGTGCACTGTACTGTAACTCCCTCTGCCCGAGGCTGGTGCTGGAGCTGGGAAAATACAATTTCCTCCAAACTAATTTAGTTTTAAGAGGAAAATGAAAGTTTAAAGTAGTTTAATGTTTCGGCAAAACCATAAATGCTGGGGAAGATTGGACGATGTGAACCAATAAAACCCTCTAATTCTGATAATAACTCAAGGCTTAACTCCTTCCCACATCAACACCCATCCCATGGCTGACGTTCCGCACGGGCCAACCTGGATCCTGCCGACGGTCAGACCATCCTTCTTTATTTCCATTAATGAGGATAAAAAAAGAAGGCTTCACTTTTGACCTTAGTTGAATCCTTCAGATACAGCCATTAACATCACTGATGGAGTTTGGGAGTTCTACCCTAAGAGACACCCTTGGGATTTATGGATGTCCACTCAGTCACAGAGCTTCTAGACCTGGGGTTCTTGGGGAGAGACTCTAGGCTTGCTCTCAACGTGCCAGAGAGCTGTGGAAAAGTCTGGAGTCAAAACAATGGCTCTGAAATGTGTGCATCCCAGGAGACTGGTTCTCTCATTTATAAAACAGGGAGAATGTGGAAGATGGATAGGGTAATTGGGGGAGTTGACTGGCAGAGTCATGGAAAGCACTTGGCCAATGAGAGGGCTGGGAGTCAGCTCACTGACTGTTGCACCTGCTATATGCACTGGGGCCAATTGGGCTGACCTCTGCAGCTTTGCCTGTCATTGGCCTCCATCTACTTGTGTCTCAGCCTGATAACCATTTTAAACCAAATCTCACAAGAAGATACACTTGTACGTATGTTGTCCTAGCTTTCCCCCGTTCCATCACCTGGAAAGCTCCTATTGGGTGTCGGAGAATCGGTTCAAATTCCATCGTTCTACTGTTCTGAGTTCCTTGCTCCCTCTTCTTCTGTCTGCAACAAACCCTACTTTTTTTTTAAAATAATATATCTCTTCACATGACCTTCTGAAGCAGCAACTGGCGTGTTTTCGTCTTCCTGGTGTCGAGGTACATGTCTTACCAGGTACTTGTCTCACTAGTCCTCAATGCACCATGCCTGCTCCAGACAGACATCACTAATTGATAGCTGCGAGCTTGTCTTCATGCTGCCGTTCTGCTTCAGCAGACATGATTAATCAACAGAGCTGCCCTGTGAAGGGCAACTTCCTCCTGAGCTTGAAGCAGAAGGGCTTGCTGATCAGTGTTTCTCAAAGTCTGTTCCTAAATCGCTTGTATCAGTAGCTTTACTCTCTGGTGCTTCATAAATAGCTTGAACCGAAGAGACAGAGAGAGAGAGAGAGAAAGAGAGAGAGAGAGAGAGAGAGAGAGAGAGAGAGAGAGAGAGAGAGAGAGAGAGAGAGAAGGTGATTGCCTTGTGAGTGCCTGGGTTCGATTCCTGGCACCACACATGGTTCCCTGATCCCCACCAGAAATGACCCCTGAGTACGAAACCAGGTGCACCCCTGAATATGGTCCCCAAACAAAACAACAATAAAAGTCAAAGAACTTTGCGGGGGTCATGCTCAGTAGTGGGGCTGCTAGATCCCTGTGTCATTGCCTTGTCCTTGGGTTCGCTGAAGTGAGGGGACGTCTAGTTCAATATTCCATTCCTTCATTTGGGAAATATCATAAAAAAAAGAGCGAGGAGGTGAGGGTGGCTCCTCGCGCAACACAGGTAATTCTCCAGATTTATGATTCATTTTTCTTCTTTGGCTTCTTGGGTAACATCCAGTGATGCTTAGGAATGACTCCTGGTGGTGCTCAGGGGACCCTATGGGATGCCAGAGATTGAATCTGGGTTGACCTTGTGCAAGGCAAATGCCCTATCCACTGTATATCGCTCTAGCCCCTCTTATTTATTTATTTATTTATTTATTTATTTATTTATTTATTTTTTGCCACATCCAGTGGTGTTCAGGGCATGCTCCTGTCTCTGCACTCCTGGTGGGTTTAGGGATCCATCTCCAGTGCCAGGGATTGAACCTGGCTTGGCTGCATGCAAGGTAAGTGCCCTGCCTGCTGTTCTGTCTCTCTGCATCCCTCCCACCACCTCTGATTTAGGATTTTAACTGATTTAACTCCCTGAAGGGCTGGAGCGATAGCACAGCAGGTAGGGCGTTTGCCTTGCATGCAGCCAACATGGCCGACCAGAGTTTGATTTCTCCGCCCCTCTCGGAGAGCCTGGCAAGGTACCGAGAGTATTCGATATGCCAGACACAGTAACAACAAAGTCTCCAATGGAGACGTTACTGGGCCCGCTCCAGCAAATCCGGCAAACTCCCTGAAGCTTGGTCCTCAGGAGACTTTCATTTCACTGTCTTTTAATGTTTTATAAGATCTCTCTCACTCCAATTTTAATAAAATAATAGATAATTTATTTTTGGGGGTCTTCCAAATGCTGCTCAGGAGTTCTGGGGGCCCTTCCAGGTAGCTTTTAGCCAAGAGGGCCAGAAATTCTTTTCAGGGTCAGGCGACAGGATACCCCTCAGCCCTACAATACTGGGGATGACCTGGGTCACCTGGCAGTGTGCAGAGGCCTCCAGGGATTTTTTTTTTTAATTAAAAATTTTTTTAATAGTGAGACATCATGAAGTACAGTTGCAGACTTAGAGATTTTTGTGCTTGGGTTTCAATTATACAATGATCAAATACCCATCTCTCCACCAGTGCCCATTTTCCACCACCACGGATCCCAGTATCCCTCCCACCCCCCACCCCCCTCATCCCACCCTGCCTCTGTGGCAGGGCATTCCCCTCTGTTCTCTCTCTCCTTTTGGGTGTTGTGGTTTGCAAAAGAAACATTGAGTGGCAATCATGTTTGGTTTATAGTCTACTTTCAGCATGCTTCTCCCATCCTGGGAGGATTCTCCCAACACCTTTATTTGGTGTTCTCCAGGGATTTTTCTGAAGATACTTGGGGCGCCATATGTGGTGCTGGGGATCAAGCCTGGGTTTGCCACGTGCATGGCATGTGCCCTAATTCCTGTACTATCTCACTGGCCTCTCTGCAATTTTAAAGTCTCAGAGTTCTCTCTTCCTCTCCTTTTCATGCACTCTTTCATCATTAGGGATGTTTATTGTATTTGGGCCAAGACAGAGGTGGCTTGGCTTTGGCTGGCAGCCAATGTGGCAAAATTTTGGGACAAATACTGAGTGAATTTTTGAAGTTGGGAAGCAGCTTGTCTGTAAGAGTGAATCCACAAAGGACTCTGCCCCTCACCTTTCTTCCATGGACTCAGTTAAAGTCTGATTTGCAGACCCATTTCTGCAGACAGTGACCCCCTGGGACACAACACAACAGCCTTGGGGTAGGAGATCTGCCTCTGATTTTTCTCCCCTCAAAAGACCTCTTTGTTCAATTATCCTGAGCAGGTGACAGCCAGGGCATCCCAGGTGAGGTTTGGGGCAAGGATTGAGAATGGAGGTTGGCAAGAAATTCAGGGAGGCGTAGGGGTGGGGTAGGTGAAGTGAAGGAAGAAGGATGGGAAGAAGAAATTCATTCCTCCTGTTTTTTTGTCTTGGTTTTTGTTTGTGTTCTCTCTCTCTCTCTCTCTCTCTCTCTTCCCTCCCTCCCTCTCTCAAACACACACACATCATTGCTCTGGGTCAACTGTTCTGCCTAAACACTAGGACAAAAATAGATGTTTATAGAGTAGTGGTTGTCTATTGGAGCCTTTACTTCTGTTGCTTCACCATTGCATTTATTCTGGATGTATTATACCAGGAGAGGAAGGCCCTCAGGAACGAAATCAGTGCCCTTAAAAAAAAAGGTTCTGGCAGAGAAGAAAGGCCGTGGGGCAGGGGGACTCCACAGCTCCCGGAGAAGGCACCAGGTCCCAAAAAGAGCCGAGATCACTGGGAAGTCCCAGATGGGGTAGGTGCTGCATCCCACCTCCTCCAGATGGAACCCCGGTGACCAGAAGCCTCTACAAGCATAGCTCGAGTATGCGGGAACTAGGAATTTTCCTCCAAACTGTGCGGCCGCTTAGCGGCCACGCGACATCTCCATATATACAAAATGGAAAGTAAATCATCCAGTGTTTCTCCCTGAAAATCAGGCTTAACTCTTATACAAACCAAAAACCCAATAGGAGAGAGAGAACAAAAGGGAATGCCCTGCCACAGAGACAGGGTGGTTTGGGGGGGTGGGGGGTGGGAGGGATACTGGTATCCGTGGTGGTGGGAAATGGTCACTGGTGGAGGGATGGGTTTTCAAAATAAATAAATAAATTAAAAAAAAAGGTTCTGACAGCTAGCTAGGCAGTCTTCCAACCGTATAAGTAAGCAGTGAGCAATCTACCATCCACAAACCAGCAAGCCGGCTCTAAGAACCAGGTCGACCAGCACATGGGTCTTGCCCACCGCAGCCTCCAGTCACGAGAGACAAAGGTTGGTTTTTTGTTTAAGCCATCCGGGAGATAATGATCACCTACAGCAACCCGAGTGGACTAAAATGACATCCTAACCTATTTCTTGGTCACATATTTAATGCCAGGGGATTGTACAGAGTGTCTTATTCCACTGTGGACTTGGCTCCATAGTGGGCGGGGAAGCATCATAAAATTATGTCTACCAGGTCATTTGCCTAGCACGCCACCAATCTGGGTTCGATTCCCAGCATTACATAGGGTCCCCTGAACACCGCCAGGAGTAATTCCTTAGTGGAAAGGCAGGAGTAACCCCTATGCATCGTCAGGTATAGCCCAAAAAGCAAACACAAAAAAACAAGTAAAGTAAGTAAGTAAAGGCCCTCCCGTTGATCGTCGATTTGCTCGAGCGGGCTCAGTAACGTCTCCATTGGAGACTTTGTTGTTACTGTGTCTGGCATATCGAATACTCTCGGTAGCTTGCCGGGCTCTCCGAGAGGGGCGGAGGAATCGAACTCGGGTCGGCCATGTTGGCCGCTTGTAAGGCGAACGCCCTACCTGCTGTGCTATCACTCCAGCCCATAAAACAAAAAACCAAAAACAACCCCCCCAAAAAAAATTATGTCTACCAAAACTTAGTGCAATGCTTCTCAGCCGATGGCCACCGTGGCCATAATGAGGGTCTGTGTTCCTGGTATCTAGGAGGCAGAGGTCATGACCTTGATAAATATCCTCCAGTGCATGACCCTCCACGCCAGTGTTTCTCTGGCCCCTAATGCCAATGGTCACTGTCACTGTCCTCCCGTTGTTCATCGATTTGCTCGAGTGGGCCCAGTAAAGTCTCCATTGGAGACTTTGTTGTTACTGTGTTTGGCATATCGAATACGTCACGGGGAGCTTGCCAGGCTCTGCCATGTGGGCGAGATACTCTCGGTAGCTTGCCAGGCTCTCCGAGAGGGGCAGAGGAATCGAACTCGGGTCGGCCGTGTTGGCTGCGTGCAAGGCAAACGCCCTACCACTGTGCTATCATTCCAGCCCAATGCCAATGGTGCCAAAAACAAAACATTGACTGGACCAGACAGATAGTACAGTAGGTAAGATGCCTTCCTTGTACATGCCAATGCCCAATCTGCGTTTGATCTCCACCACCCTATGAGGTCCCCCAAGCTCTACCAGGAGTGATCCCTGAGCCCAGAGCCAGGATTAAGCCCTGAGCACTGCTGGATGAGCCCCCCAAACAAAACAAAACAAAGAAAATGAAAATAAGGACAGAGGATATAGACTTAAAACAGTACCAGGAAAGCCCTAAATACTGGCCAGGGTTTAAGAAGAGAAAAGTGAGGAAATCTGAAGGAAGTAGGGGGTGGTGTGACCTAAAACAGGAAGATTCAAAGGTGGAAACGAGCAATGGTCCTCAGAGGTTCATGTTTGTATGGTGGAACTTAGAACAGGGCAGGCATTTTCTTTCTTTCTTTTTTTTTTAAAAAAAATCTTTCTTTTTTAATTTCTTTTTTTCTTTTTGGGTCACTCCCGGCGATGCACAAGGGTTCCTCCTGGCTTTGCACTCAGGAACTACTCCTGGCAGTGCTTGAGGGACCCTATGGGATGCTGGGAATTGAACTCAGGTTGGCCACGTGCAAGGCAAACGCCCTCCCCGCTGTGCTATTGCTCCAGCCCCACTTTTTAAATTTTTTATTGAATCAATGTGAGATATAGTTGCAAAGCTTTCATGATTGAGTTTCAGTCACACAATGATCGAACACCTGTCCCTCCAACAGTGCACATTTTCCACCAGGAATGTCTCCAGTGTCCCTCCCCTGCTTCCCTGACCCACCCCCTGCTTCTGCGGCAGGCACCTTCCTTCCTTCTCTCTCCTTTTGGGCATCATGGTCAGGGTAGGCATTTTCTGAACAGCTACCACACCAAACCCAACCCCATCTTGTCAGCTTCCAAAGTCACAGGCCGTAGGAAAGAAGGAAACGCTTCAGCGGTTGGCTTGAACAGGAAGACATCCAAACGATTAAGCCCTCAAGAGGACTTGGATTTATATTAAAAGGCGTCTGCTCTGATAGCCTTTCCTGCCATCCCTTTGAGCCTGGTGAACTTGTTCTGGATGTTCTAAAAATTGGAATCAGTGGGCCACAGCGTTTTTCTTTCGTGCCACAGTTATGTTTCCCCTCTTCAAATGGGAACTACAGCTAGAAGTTCCTTCTCTGGAAAATTGTACATTTTCTAATAATCTCATGAAAGGGATTTGGGGACTTGCTGCCTGTCCCCGCCCACCCCAACTTGAAGCGACTTGGTGTTGAGTAAGGCTGGAAAACGCCTATTTCACAATTTACTCATTGTTTCCAACACATTTCTCTCAGAACTACCCTGATTCAGGACTAGAGGGCATTGTGTACCCAGAAACCAAGACTGAGTCGGTAGGAGAGCGCCTTCGATTTCCACACAAAAAGGCTTGTTCACTGCTCAGTTAACAAGTAAGCCCTTCCCCATTCCCAGGAGGGAAGAAAGGCAGCCCCCTGTGAAGAAAGGGATAGGAGAGGGGAGAAGAGCTTCCTCCCTGTTCCCCTCATTTGTATGTTGATGAAATGTCTGCAGTCTCCCCCGAGTTCAAGTGCCCGCTTTGGATTGATTTCCCAGCAAGACTTCTGCTTGCTATGTTGGGATGCATAGTTTATGGGGTGGGGTGGGTGGGGGGCTCTGAGGCAGGAAGTCCTAGCCTTGCTTCTGGCTTCCTGTAGGATCTCAGAATGCTTCCCGCCCCCCCCTCGGCTCCTGCCCATCTTGGCACTTCTCTGTTCTGATTTGAAAAAAAAACTATAACAGCACCCCCACCCCACCCCATGCCGCCCTCCAGGCATTAGCCGGTTCCAGGCAATTACAGTGCATGCTGCTTTTGCAGACTTCAATGTTCTGGAGCGGTGGAGAGAGGCTTGGTGGAAGCCTGTCGCCAAAGAGGCATGCGGAATGAATGTGGAAATGAATGTGTCAGGAAATTCTACGCAAATGGAGGGCAAACAGATCCAGTGATGGAGCTTATTGGTCTGCGGATGTGGGCTGACTCTTCAGACCATCTCAGAGAGAACCCGCTCCCTGTCCTCCCCCGGAACCCACTCCCCTTGTGTGCGCCCCATCTAGTGACTTTCTCCTCACCCACAGCAAAGGGGAGCATGGTGGATGATGTCGCCGGGGAAGTTAGGGTACCAGAGGCGGTTGGCTCCCTTCCCGGCTCACTCTTTCCCTCCTCGGAAGAAGTCAGCTGGAGAGAGGCTGGTGACGGGAAAGGCAGTTCTCAGGCCTACCGTGGACAAGAAATCAAAGCTCTGCTCCCAGCTGCTCTGACCAGTCTCCACACAATCATGCCAATGGGCTCAGGATGTGTGTGTGTGTGTGTGTGTGTGTGTGTGTGTGTGTGTGTCTGTGTGTGTGTGTGATCGTCTTCCTCCAGTAGAGTTTTCAGATAATATTGAAACCCTAGCTCACAGTTTGGAGAGAGAGAGAGAGTAAGAGAGAGAGAGAGGGAGAGGGAAAGAGGGAGAGAGGGAGAGTAAGAGCGAACTCCGTGACACCTCACCTGGATTCCTGACCTAGACAGCTGAAGTGGCCATCCATGTCACTGTCATAAGAAGCTAAGTTTGGGGGCAATCTGTGTCCTAGTAATAGTTAAGCCAAGCCTGATGGGGACGTGTTTCAAATGGTGGAATGAGGTTGGGCCAATCTGTTCATTTCTCCAAGCCTTTCTCATGGCAAATGGTACGCATGTTGTGAAATCTTCATGAACCAAAGTGCTTGCATGGTGATTAGTATCACTATCACTATCATCTTGTTGTTCATCAATTTGCTTGAGCGGGCACCAGTAACGTCTCCATTCGTCCCTGTCTCGTGCCACTGTAGCCCGATGGCATATTGGGGGCTCTTTTAGGGTCAGGGGAATGAGGACCATCATTGTTACTGTTTTTGGCATATTGAGTACGCCACAGGTAGCTTGCCAGGTTCTGCCGTGCAGGCGGGATGCTCTCGGTAACTTGCTGGGCTCTCCAAGAGGGATGGAGGCTTTTGGGGCAGCCTCTAAGGTGATTAGGTGATTAGTATATGAACAATAAATGTCAGTGATCATCTGATCACTATTATTGTCACCAAACACCAAAAAAGGCCGTTTGCAGAGAGACAATAGTAGTTGTTTCCCTATCTTTCTTCTTCCAGCAGGAAATACCATCTTTGCATGCAAATTTAACTGGCCAATCAGAGAGTTTCCTTCCTTTGGAAACAGTGATTAGTCCAAGGAGTGAGCTCAGACCTCCAAGGACCAATGAAGTCTTTCCTGAGATTTGAGTAGGGCTACTGGGAGAAAGAGAGAGAGAGAGAGAGAGAGAGAGAGAGAGAGAGAGAGAGAGAGAGAGAAAGAGAGAGAGAGAGAGAAGGAGAGGAGAGGAGAGGAGAAGAGAGAAGAGAAGAAGAAAGAAGAAGAAGAAGAAGAAGAAGAAGAAGAAGAAGAAGAAGAAGAAGAAGAAGAAGAAGGAGAGAGAGATAGAGAGAGACTGAGAGGAAGCTTCTAGAATTGAATAAAATTTCCAGCAGCTCAAAAATGGGAGAGAAATCTGTTAACCTTTCTTTTCTCCAAAACAGAGGCCATCAGTAATTTCCAGCGAAGCTCTTTGATGTTTATTTCCATTAGAGTTAAATCCCAGTGATTAATGAAGGCTAAAAAAAATTCCCTACAGAAGCAAACACAAGAGAAAGGGAACCCTACTAATGCCTCCTCCAAAGCCTATCAGCAGACGTCTAGTGGTTTAATCGGACTTTGAGCTAAGAGCCCTGCCAGTGGCCATGGAAATTGGTTCTTTTTACCTGCGAGAATGCGCAGGGCTGCTGGCCTGAAGGAATGAGCTTCAAGGGCAGACCATGCTGGGGGCCTTTTGATCACCCTCAGAACAGGGCTGGGTGGGGGGCAGCATGAGGGGTCCCCTCTGCTCCAGATTCCAGGAAACCCCAAAGAGAGGAAGTTGTCCCAGTCTCCCCAGTGCCGTTGTTTCAGGGGATTGTGGGCATGAGGAGACACCAGCCCCTCAGAGGTTGGCTTTTTTATTTTTATTTTTTATTATGGCTGTAGTCACGGTCACATGTTTACTATAGTGTTCAAGTTCATGGCCTTGATGTCCGGTTTTTGCACCTCGCCACCACCAAGGTGCCCAAGAGCCTCCGCCAATGTCCCTCTGTCACTTGGAATATGATCTTCATACCGCCTTTCTCTCCATTCCTGCTTGGTAATCTCAGTTTTGTAATCCAAGGCCAAGGCTTTGCCCTTGTCTGCATCATTGACAATCCCTGGTCTCGTTGCTCTGTGTTCCACAGGAGTGACAGCATCTGACGCTTCCTCTCTCCCTTCGGGCTAATTTCATTTCACACGATGCCCTCCAGTTCTATCCATGTCTCAGCAAGATTTCATCCTTTTTTTGCAGCTGCATAGTATTCTGTTGTGTGTCTCTGTCTCAGCCTCTTTCTCCACTCATCTGTCTATTGGACATTGGGGTTGTTCCATATGCTGGCTATCAGCGCTGCCACACACATAGCTGTGCACAGATATTTTCTGTTTTGTTTTGTTCTTGGGTCAGTCTGTTACTCCTGACTCTAAATTCTGGAGACCATGTGGGATGCCGGGGATCAAACACAGGTCAGCAGTGTGCAAAGCAAGTGCTCTAACCTGTTCTGCTCTCTTTCCTGTCCTGATTGCCTTTGGGTTCTGGGCATAGAAGCGAGATCACAATTAACTTACTTTATTTATTTATTTATTTATTCTATTTGGGTCATACCCGGTGATGCTCAGGAGTTCCTCTTGGCTCTGCACTCAGGAATTACTCCTGGCGGTGCTCGGGGGACCCTATGGGATGCCAGGGATTGAACCCGGGTCTGCCGTGTGCAAGATAATCGCCCTCCCTGCTGAACTATTGCGCTGGCCCCTGAACATGGTCAACTTTATAAAGTGTGGGATGGATGGAGCTGAGGGATGCAGACCTGGATGGTCAAACACTTTCTGGGTGTGGCTGTGGGGGTGTTTCTGGAATAGGGGTCTGCATGAATGAAGCAAAGAGGAAGAGTGGGTTTTCTTCTTTCCACTTGAGCTATGACTCCCCTCTGTGTCCTTGAACATTGGGGCTTCTGGTTCTTGGGTCCTTAGATGCCAGAACATTCACCATCCCCTCCTACCTCTCTCCCCAACTTCCACGCCCTCCTGAATCTCACGCCTTCCATTCTTCTGGGATTATAGTATTGGCTTTCCTGGCTTCCCAGTTCACAGATTGCATTTGTGCTGTAGTTGTATTTATTCCCACAATAAGTGGTATCTCACCACATGGGTGGGCAACTCTTTCCAATTCTCTGGGCGACCATATTCAATGCAGAATCTCTGCTTCATCATGGGTTTAACATCCTCCTCCTTCCATTCTCATCTTTAGCCTTCATCCATGACTCCCTCCCTCCCTCCCATCCCATTTTATCTATGCCACGCCCCTTTCTCCTGGGCTAGACCAGACCATGGTAGGCAACAGTATGAGAATTCACCATTTCAGCACTGACCTACTTGTACTAGGCAAGTTATTGTTCTTTCTCCACCTTGGTTTCCTCAACAGCAGGATAGAGAGAATTGTTAACAACGTTCCCTCCTACAGGGTTAGTGAGTGATACGGGGATGGGTGCTTAGGCAGGGCTTACAACAGGACCTGGAAAACAGTAGGAGCTCAGTACTTGCTTTTGTAAGCGCTTGTGTCCCAGTGCTTCAGTGAAACCACTCTTCTGTTAAGATTGCTGTGTAATGATTTGTTTTGCATTGATTCCTCCTCAATGGACTTCTCTAAACAACAATTTTCCTCACTTTACAATGGAGTGATGGAGAGATGGAAGGAAGGTGCCTTTGGTCCACGTGTTCTCAATCAACTCCTAGGGAAGGCATCCCCAGCTCCCTGCAGAGTCTTCCTCTCCTCGTTGCCTTCTGTGGATGCCAGCCCTGCTGCCACACTGCCCATCCGACTTCCTATGTGTTAAGTGCAAAAACTTTACAGTGTCAGTGTTGATTGGCGAATGCTGATCAACATTCTCCCTGAATGAATGCCAGTCTTAGTGCAGTGTCACCCTAAGGCACCGTTGGATCTTTAGATCCTGGGCTTGGTGATGCCCGGGTCCATCTATTTATATCCAAAGTCTTTCCTACTGCCCCCCAGCCTCCCCAATCAATTTATACTAAATGTTGTTGCAAAATCAGATTTATCACCCAGGGGATTAAGAAAAACGAAGGGCCAATTTCGTGACAGAATTTACTTCATTATTTATCTTCGACCATGTAAATTATAGATTGTCATAAATTTTTTATTCTTTAGGTGCCCACTACCTAATTCCTGCAAAAAAATCGTAGAAGCCTGCATTACAAAGAGCAAGTATCTCTTCTCTGGGTACAAGAGCCATCTCTGCCTTCTGACGGACGATAATCTGTCAAAATGAAAAATTAATGGCTGCTCCTTTAATTCATCATTGCCTGCCTCTGTTCTATTAATGCCTCCCTCCTTCTTCCTTTCCTCCTTCCTCCCTCCCTTCTCCTCCACCCACCCCCATGGCAGAGCTCTGTCCACTAGCAGTGAATTGGAGGCAGGAAACTGGACTAGGGGTAGGAATAGAGGAAAGAAAAGCAAGTCAGCTCACTTCTGAACCGATGGTGCATCTCTCAAAGTCGGAAGGGTTGGATTCCGCTTGATGCATTGAACACAGCAGGGTCTGGTGACATAAACGCTGATATGGCAAGTGGCTCCCACAGGCGCCATTTTGGTACACACAAGACCTATTGGAGATGTTGGCGGTGGGTGGATGAAACTGCTTGGTCTTTTGATCTGGGACTTCTGGTTCACCTTCTCTGGTTGACAGATCAAAAGACGGTGCTTGAGGAGGTGGGTTTTCCCCAAAGGTAAGCTGGAGAGTCTGACCCTGCTACAGATTATGGCTGTCAAACTCAGCCGGGCTATTTAGGAAATCCATCAATTCTTTCATTTGTTTTGTACCATCTTTCTTCTCTCCTACCTCTGAAGACTCTTCCAAATTCTCATTCAACCTCCCTCACACTCACAAGTGATGACCACAGATACCGTTTTCCAAATATTTCTAATGCTCCTCTTTCTGGACCCAGGCTAGGCTTGCACTGACCTTCAGTTTAGGCTTGACCATGTGGCATGCATGAGCCAGTGGACTGGAAGCAACAGACTCAGAAATAGATGCAGACTTTACCCTTTCCTTGGGGGCAGTGGTGGCAATCAGTTTAATTCGGAGCTGAGACTCCATCAGTTTGGTCCTCAAGTGGCCATGGAGGTTTGGTTACCATAGTCGGAGTGAGTGGGAGATTGTGTCAAGCCACTAGGATTCCAAGACTATTTTCTTCATCCCAGCAGCAAAGCCTAACTTTTTTTTTCTTTTTGGGTCACATCCAGTGATGCTCAGGAGTTACTCCTGGTGGTGCTTGGGGGACCATATGGGATGCTGAGGATTGAACCCAGGTTGGCCGCAAGTGAGGCAAATACCCTCCCCAATGTGCTATCGCTCCAGCCCCAAAACTAACATCTTCCAATGCTCAAATTTACTGAGAAAACTGAGGTCATCAGCCTTTGTCTTCTCCAGTTTCCTGTAGGCTTCTTCCCCCTTCATCCTCACGTCCTCCAGGCTTAGTGCTCAAGTTATTGCTTCTGAAGGCAATTTTCAATTCCCCCTTTTATTTGTTTCTGCCTTATCAATATATCCCTTCATTGGCTTCCTCCTCCTAGGGAGATTTTAATCTTTTTCTTTATCATCTGATATTTCTGGGAAGAGTTGTTCACTCCTATTCTCTCCTGTGGCTCACCTCTATTCTCTTTTCTCTTAATTCATGGCAATTAGGAGTCTTCTTCTAGTGCTCTGATAAGATATTTTCTAATACCCAATGGCGTTTTTACCTGAGTTTGTCTCCTTAAAACACCTTGATCTGGGCCAGAGTGATAGTACAGCTGATAGGGTGTTTGCCTTTCACGCAGCCAACCCAGGTTCAATCCCCAGCATCACATATGGTCCCCCGATCACTGCCAGGAGTGATTCCTGAGTGCAGAGCTAGGAGTAACCCCTGAGTATCACTGGGTGTGACCTAAAAATCAAAATAAACCAACAAAAAGCCCCAACCCCTCCCTCCCAAACCCCAAAACCTAAACATTTGATGTTGCTTTCTTTGACATTAGATTCTCTTGGCTTCTTGCAAGTGTCTCAGTTGCTCTCTGCATTTCATTTTATTATTATCACGATTTTTTGGTTTTTGGACCACACTTGTTGGTGCTCAGGGCTGTCTCCTGGCTCTGTGCTCAGGGATCACCCCTGGCGAGGCTTGGGAGACCCTATGGGGGTCAGGGAGTTGAGCTAGGCCTCCCCTGCTGTACTATCTCTTCAGCCCTTCTGTCACCTTGAGTGATTGTCCTCTTCAACCTCTACAGGATGATTTATTTACCTCCTTGTCTGCTCTTTCTGGCACTCAGTCTCTTCTCCTCATGGTCTTCACTCCTTGTAACTCTGAGATGGTATCTGCTGTCTATATGTCTTCTCAAAGACTTAGACGTAGCCCACCCAACGACCTGCTGGTCTTCGTTAGCTGATCTCTGTAAATTGGTCAACCCCTGTATGTCTAAAATGGCACCCATCATCTTTTTCACAAACTGGGCTTCCTTTGATGCTCATCGGAGCTCTCATTATCTTCCTCATCACCCCAAAGCCCCTCTCGAGTTCTTGTCACAGTATTAGTCCGTAAATCAGTTGATTTGTTCTGTATTCCCAGAAGATGAAGGGGAGAGAGAGGCCATGATGAACTCCAGCTGGATACCCCATCAAGCTACTTTAATGTTTTTCCTGATGATTTTAGGAATTACTGGTCGAGGGGAGAGAGGTCTGGCATGAAGAAGGGAGGGTTGTGTGTCTTTCACTTTCACTTTCAGACTTGGCAAATTTCTCTGGGCGTCTTTGCAGGTCCCCCCCCCCCCCCCCGCCGACCTCACCCCCACCACCAACCTGAGCTTTTCTTGGTTGCATCAGATCTGGGGGATTCAATATTTTATTTTACTTTACTTTTGCTTTTTGGGTCACACCCAGCGAGGCTCAGGGCTTTTTCCTGGCTCTACACTCAGGAATTATTCCTGGTAGTGCTCAGGGGGGACCCTGTGGGATGCCAGGGATCGAACTTGGGTGGGTCTCATGCAAAGCAGTTGCCCTCCCCAGTGGGCTGTCGCTCTGACCCGGGCTTCCTTCTTTTTTTTTCTTCCTGTTCCCTGTCAGTAGCACAGAGCCCCTCAGTACCCTAGTAGACACCATATCTTTCAATAGCCTCATATTAAATGCCAACTTGGCTACTGGAGTCAAGACGGGCATTTGAAGGTGGCATTTTCATGGGAGTGGAGTGGGGTGCATGATTTAGCAGACTTGAGGCCTAGGAAGCATAACTTAGCAGATGAGAGAAGGGCAGAGAGTTAGCAAGGGAGTCATCGGCTCCCCTCCTTTCTCTAACTCCTGGCCCTCCCTTCCTGTAACAGCCTGTTCCCTTCCCTTCTCTCGTCCCTTTTCCAATCTTAGTTCAGAGAACCTCAGGCAGCCAACGAAGATGCAGTGTCTTGTCTAGCGTGGGCTTTGGAGCTGCACAAGTGGTGTGGATTTATCCCCTGTTCTTGGTGCAGTTAGCTTGGGGACATTAACGTCACCTCCCTGAGCCTCAGTCTGCTTATGTCATCGTCAAACTCAGGCCAAGTTCTCATTAACTGTCACGGTTGTTGCTTTTTTGTCTGTTTGGGGCCACACCCAGCAGGGCTCAGGGCTGAGTCCTGGCTCTGTGCTCAGGGATCATTCCTGGCAGGGCTCAGGGGACCAGATGGGGTGCTGGTGAGTGAACTTGGGTTGACTGCGAGCAGGGCAAACACCTTCCCCCTTGTACTGATGCTTCGGCCCCTGATGGCTGCTGTTTTGCAGAACAACATGTCACGTTCTCATTTACAGCTGCTCTGCTTTGGAAGCCTGGTTTCACTCTCCACCACCCCAGCTGTATCTGTCACCATTTCCTTCCAGCTTGGGTGCTTTCTCCCCTTCAGGATTATTACCCTTAAAAATCTTTCTCCCCTTCAGGATTATTACCCTTAAAAATCTTTTGAAAGACAGCATGAAAATTTAAATATAGAGAAAGAGCAAGAGTAGGGTGTCTGCATCTGGCCTCATTACCAGCGGTGTGACATTGGACAGATGTCACCCAGCTCAGCCAGCAAACCCCCCTCCCCTCCATTTCAAATTAAAAATTAAATTGAAACTGAAACAAAACCCAATAACACTCTTTTCTCTGGGGGTTTCTTTGGAAATATTGAGTGGGATAAGACACATATGTTCCGAGCTTCCTCCATCTGTGGGTACCAGGTAAAATCACTTGAAGATGAAAATCTGAGTTCCTCTTTATGAGAAAGCCCACCCACCCCAAATAATATCATGGATTGTCCTAGTATCCAGATGGGTCCGACAATCAGGCTGACTTTCCCCCTCATCGCCCACATAGAGTGTGATGGAGCAGGGCTTCCCCTCATCTGGTTTACATGAGAGATTTGCTTGTTCTTTTAGTTAGTGGTGCCAGGGATTGAGCCCAGATCTCTTGTAGCGTGGGCAAGTGCTCTAACCACTGAGCATCCTCCCGGCTCCCAGTGACAGCTTTCCCCTGTCTAGGTTAGGGGACTGTTGGAACTCTGTCCCTCCTCCCAGCTGCAATAGTCAGTAAATATGCTGCCAAATCTTGCCCCCACGGGATCCAAACCGGAATTCAGTAGAGGTGCCTTCCAGCTTCTTCCAGTTCCTTCTGCCTCAGTTTTATGGTCTACCCATTGGGTTGCATGGGCCTCCGACATCATAGGGCTCAGGGACACAGCTTTTGCTCTCTCAGGGTTTCCTTGGGGTCCCCCTGAAGCTGAGCCTCACCCCTCTAGCCCACTCCTGGGGTGCCGGTGCAAAGGCTCAGAGCCTGGGAACATCCTCAGTGACTGATGGGGGATGCTGTCCTTGGGGCTCAGCCCAGGTACCACAGGTTGAGGCAGGGGACAAATGTTCCTCTGGTCTTATATTTAGTTGGGATGTCCCTTGCTAAGGTACTTGAGACTCAGGCGATGAGAGTGAGTAGCCAGGCCCAAGCTCTCCAAGTGCCCGGAAAGTGCCCACGCCAACTGGAATCCTCCTTCCTTTGGCTGTAGTGTGCTGGCAGTTGGATCTAGTTCCCCCTGTGGGCTCCGCCTTCCCTTCCAGTGTGTTCTTCCTACCTCTGATTAGTCCCAGGTGGGGGGTGCTCTTGCCCTTCAGAAATCCGAAACCTACCCACCTCCTTCAGGGGCCAGATCTTCCCCAATTGTCCCTTTGGCCACGAGGGGGTAGGGCCGTCTTACACCTCCACCCACTGGAAACCATTTGGAGCCCTGTTCGTCCCCAGCCCAGAACCCTGCTACCAAGTGTCTGATATGTGAGCCGTGATAACCACCTTCTAGCTCCGGCTCCTGTCAAGATCTCAAAGCAGACCCTTAAACATCAGCTCTTGAGCTGATTTCTTCTTTTCTCCTCTCCACTCTCTTGCCTTGCCCTTGAATACAACCACTGTTTTTTTTTTTTGCTTTTTGGGTCACACCTGGCGATGCTCAGGGGTTCCTCCTGGCTCTGCACTCTGGTGGTGCTCGGGGGACCCTATGGGATGCCAGGGATTGAACCTGGGTCGGCCGTGTGCAAGGCAAATGCCCTCCCTGCTGTGCCATCGTTCAACCCCGAATACAACCGCATTAAAAAAAATAGATGGGCTCAATTTCTCAATAAATGGCCATCGTCCTCGTATCTGTGATGCTGTATTGCTGGAATGTTCTGGGGGATGCGTGATTTTGTGAATTCTGCTCTGGTGATTGATGATTCAATCCAGCAAGTTTGGCTTGCTGGCTTTCTTCCCATTTCTTTTCTTTTCTTTCTTTCTTCTTTTTATTTTTTTTAAAAAAACTTCCTAAAGTAGTAATAAGGATTCTAAAAGAGAAAGAAGCAGCACAAGTTCATTTGAAATGCATCTTTAATCAGGTTTCATCTGTTTGAGGCAAACGTCTCCTTCGCTGGAGCTCGGCTGCAGAGGCGGAGCCCCGAGATGCCATTTGGTAGATGAAGTCTCAAAGTCAAAGCCATTCTGACAGAAATCAAACGAGAAATAATTTTTCCCGGAAGGGATTCGCTTTCAGCATAATGACGGCTGGAGTGTTTCTGTTGGAATGGCATAATGGGGGTTTTTAATTATGAGTCATACTGTCCGGTTTAATGGCAAGACTTTTACTTATTTATTTTTCTCCCCCTGAGCTCAGAAAGCTCATTTGTGGAGGGTGTAGACTGCCAATGGTAGAGTTTACCCCAAGGAGAGGTGAGTTAGCTACTCCAAGCTGACCTCAGCGGGCGCCTGACTTGACCAACAAAACTCGGTGGGGTCTAGTTGGAAGTTGAAATTTATTTGTCAAGACCTCCAGAGAGGCTTTAGAGGAACAGGATGCACCAGTAGAGGAATCGACTCAACATCAAGGATTCAACCATGAATTCAAAGCAGTCATTAGGACCACACTTTGGTCCAGCACTCAGCCATCTAAATCATTAAGAATGACTGGGTATTGGGATAATGGAAAAAGCATCACATCATTGGATTTTCATTCTAGCTCTCTGGAACAATGGGGTCGTTTAAACCTCACTGAACTTCTTCCCCCATACCTCAGACACACTCCAGTCTGGAGAGAAACCCACCAGATGAAAAAAAAAACAAACCAAAAATCCGTGGTCCTGAGTTGAACTCAGTTTTGCATCTTGACAGCCTGCAGAGTTATTTAAACTCTCACCTGTCCATTGGAACATGGAGACAACCCGAGGCAAAAAAGTGCATCAATTGTGCCTGGTTCTCTGACTTAACGCACAAAGGGGATGGAACACTAACCAGTGACACCTTAGTGAGGTTTCCCATTAGCTGATAGAAAGTTTGATGTTGTCTCAGAGATGCTTGGCTTTGACTAGCAGTCTCCCCATGACCTTCCTGTTTCTTGGTTGCTTAATTCATTCTGAGGATCTCACTACTTGTGTACTGGGAGCCTGGTCACAGGCTGTTTGTAGCATGATGGGCTGAGTGAAGAGTGTCCTTTTCATGGTCACAGAGAATGGAGACTTCAGCATGATTCGGGATTATTTAGATCACTAAAGAACAAGGTCGGGATTCTCAGAAAAGGAGGATGGGACGACCACCCTTTCCTTCCTGTTAAAGCTGTTGCTTCTCCCAACCAGGCAGTTCTAGATGGATGCAGCTGTAACTGGGGGTGAGTGGGAAAGGTGGTTGGTAGTGTCTGAGATGAATCTCATTTGGAAGGTAGCAAAATATTCTGAAAACTTCCTTCTGCATTAAGCTTCTCTTATAATGTTGGCACAGTAATTCTGTCAGTAATGGCACTGCCAACTTCTCCTGTTATACTGATCCTACCTAGGACCAACACCAAGGATGAGCATGATCCTGGATGGCTGATGCTGCTCCCTGGACTTGGTTTACACAGTAGGTGCTCAGTGAAGTATACAGTGCACGTAAGACAGTGCTCTGGTTCTAGCGGGCAGTCGCTCCTTCCTGAACGAGGATCTGTAGCTTTGGATGACTTTACCAACTCTTCCGCATGGATCTCCTAGCTCACATTTTATGAATCTTTATCTGCCACCTGGTATGTGTACCTTTGCTGTTTTATGGGTTGGGTGTAGTTATCGTCAGTTCTTTGTGCAATCAGGTGGGAGAAACAGAGAAAAGAAGATCGTGGAGGGAAGAGTGTGTTGAAAGATTTTGCAGGGGCTGGAGTGATAGTACAGCAGGTCGGGCATTTGCCTTGCATGCAGCTGACCTGGGTTTGATTCCCAGCATCCCATAGGGTCCCCTGAGCACTGCCAGGAGTAATTACCGAGTACAGAGCCAGGAGTTACCCTGGACATTGCCGGCTGTGACCCCCCCAAAATAATAAAAAAAAATTTTGCATATGGCAGAGTGCTGTAAGTCAAGAAGAAGGGAGTTGAGAGAACCTACAATCATTCATTGGGAAAAATGCCAAGGAGCTGATTGCAGGTGGAGACGGAGGTTGGAGATCTCAACCTTCCCGGAGACAGCCTGGAAATGCTGGAAGGACCCAGGCCTTTGGATGCTCTTCACTCACCGTGGAGGCCACGGCTCATGCATCTTTTTCAAGGGCTCGATATTAAGGGGAGTTCTCCAACACCAGAACTTGTCCCCCTGATTTAAACTTTCTGGAAAATGACCTGGGGGAGAGTCCCAGTTACTTTTCTGGCCCAGGTTATATGAATGCATTTGACAATTTTATTTTCGCCTTTGAGGCCACGCCAAATGGTGCTCGGGAGTTACTCCTGGCGCAGCACTCAGGCATTACTCCTGGTGAACTCGGGGATCAGATGGGATGTTGGGGATGGAACCCAGGTGGGACACATGAAAGGCAACGCCCTCCCCGCTGTGCTATCACCCCGGAGGAGTTCATTTTAGCATCACAGAAAGCGACTTTCTGATTTCCAGCTGTGCAGTCTTAGACTCTGGGATGGCTTAAGTTAGCTGCATTCTTGTTTTCTTCTTTACTCTTTTAAAGTACGCCTGCTCCAGATGGAATCCCGGTGACCATGAGCTTCTACAAGCATGGCTCTGGCATGCGGGTACCAGGACTATTTTCCGAACTTCGTGGCTGCTTTTGCGGCCACGTGACATTTCCTGATATGCAAAGTGATCAATGGAAAGTAAATGATCTAGCATTTGTCCCTGAAAATCAGGCTTGAATGGTTTTGGGAAAATCTGAGCAAAAGATAATGCCTAACTGAAATATATCTGGACTGTGTATTTAACTATGGTATTATGCCGCCCTGGGAGGGGAAGGGTGTCTGTCTCTCTGCCTGTCCCCCTTTGTGGCGGTGACATGGTGGCCTGAATCTTTTAGAGCCTAATAAACAGCTAGGTATGAGACTGCATTGACAAGGCATGTGGGGCTTCATGGAATGGGGGGTGGAATCGGCCCTGCTCCCCACCATGACAATGCTCCAGGTTGCCACCCTCAAACGCCTCCTCCGGCTTCTGACCAACATGAACCCAGAGGCACACATACCAATCTCGGAACCCAGGGATTTCTGGCAGTAATTCCTCTAGGTTTATTACTAAAATATCAGAAATCCAAATTTGCGTGGCCGCTATTGTGGCCACACGACATCATATGCTCTTCATAATCAGCAATAGAAAACAAATTTTCTAATGATATCTTTGTGGCAGGTCTGAATGTTGGGGGAAATTCCAAATAATAATGTTGGATCTTTTGTCATAATATTGAATGTGATCAATGTAGAGAGAGAGAGAGAGTAAAGTGGAAATCTGCCACACAGGTGGGGGTGGGTGGGTGGGAGGGGGTATACTGGGGTTCTTAGTGGTGGAAAATGTGCACTGATGAAGGGATGGGTGTTTGATCATTGTATGACATCAACCGAGACTTAAACTAAAAGGTCTTGTGGCTGTTCTCACGGTGACTCAATAAAAAAGCAAATAAATTAAAAAAAAATAAAGTAACCAGTGACTGTACCAAAGTTTCTTTAGCCAGTCATCTGTTCTCGGGCATTCAGGTTTTTTCCAGATTCTGTCTATTGTAAACAGTGCTGCAATGAACATATGAGTGCAGATGTCATTTCTACTATACTTTTTTGTATCTCTGGGGTATATTCCCAGAAGTGGTAATGCTGGGTCAAATGGGAGCTCAATTTCTAATTTTTTGAGAAACGTCTATACTGTTTTCCAAAAGGGCTGAATCAGTCGGCATTCCCACCAGCAGTGAAGGAGAGTCCCTTTCTCCCCACGTCCACACTAGCACTAGTTGCATATAAGTGGATTAAAATGGAGAATATCATGTTAAGTGAAATGAATCAGAAAAAGAGGACAGACATAGGAAGATTGCACTCATCTGTGGAATATAAAGTAACAAAATGAGAGACTAACATCCAAAGATAGTAGAGACAAGGAACAGAAGAATTGCTCCATGGCCTGGAAACTGGCCTCACATGCGGAAAAGGCAGCTCAGATAGAGAAGGGATCACCAAGTAAAGGATGCTTGGAGGACCGGCTAGGGATGGGAGATGTGTACTGGGAGTAGACTATAGACCGAACAGGATGGCTACTTAATACCTGCATTGCAGACCACAACACCCTACAGGAGAGAGCGAGTAAAAAGGGAATCCACCTGCCATCAAGGCGGGGGTTGGGCGTAGGTGGGGATGTGGGAGGGATACTGGGAATGTTGGTGGTGGAGAATGGGCACTGGTGGAGGGATGGGTACTCGATCATTATATGACTGAAACATAAGCATGAGAGTTTTTAACTCTGCAACTGTTCCTCATGGTGATTCATTACAGAAAAAAAATAATAAGGTAACCAGCAGCTCTTCCTTGTTTAGAGCTGCTGGCAAAGAAGCCTTGGGCAGGCACCGGCTGTGACTCTGCCTTGTGGGTGTGAGTGGCTGAAACATCATCTCTCCCATCTCCATTCAGTCCTTCGATCCCCTCTCCTGGACTCAGAATCTGGGGTGCCTGGAAGATCTCTGAATTCATTCATAAACCCTACACCGGCAGTGGGAGAGTCCTGGTTGATGACTTGATGTCCCATTTCTCTCTGTATCTGATTATGTGGCTTTCGGTGACTCGGTTTACCCCGTAAGTCCTGGTTTCCTCATCTGTCAAATGGAGATCAGGGTCTTTGTCTTTTCCACCTCACCAGGTTTATGGGAGAATTATATGAGCAAGTGAAACCCAATTAAAAATTTTACAGTTCTGTAACTATCTGAGAGATTATGGGGTACAGTTAAAATACAATTGATGGCACCACATTAATGAAGTTGCTCTCTCGTAGGACCCACGTTCTCCCCATGGCACGACTTATAATTATAAACTTGCATCTGTATGCTAATTTAATCCATATATTTTCCTTCTACCTCACTGTGACTTCCAGGAGGACTTGGTTCTCTGTGTGTTTGGAGCATCTCACAGGTACCTACTAAATGATGGTGGAATGGTGGGGCATAAGGGTTAATCTATGTCAGTCTGACTGGGCCAAGAGCTGCCCAGATGTTTGTTTTGGGTGTGTCTGTGTGGATGAGGGTAGGGAGGTTAGTGTCTGAGTGTAGAGACTGAGTCCAGGGGATTTTTTTCCTGCTACCCCAGCATGGGAGAGCTTCCCGGAGACCTGGAAAGACACAAGAGAACGTAAGTCCATTAAGAAAACATTCTGTCTTTGAGGCCGAACATTGGTCTTTTCCTGCTTCTCCCTTTGGACTATTTTGTTTGCTCTCTTGACTTGCCACCTAGTTGGTTGAAAACTTGAACTTATCAGCCTCCAAAATGGTATGAGTTTTGGGGCTGGAGCGATAGTACAGCGGGTAGGGTGTTTGCCTTGCACGCAGCCAACATGGCCGACACAGGTTCGATTCCCAGCATCCCATATGGTCCCCCGAGCACTGCCAGGAGTGATTCCTGAGTGCATGAGCCAGGAGTAACCCCTGAGCACCGCCGGGTGTGACCCCAAAATAAAAAAAAAATGGTATGAGTTTCACATGCTGGGGGAAAGGGCAGCTGGGACAGAGAAGGGACCACTAAGTGAACGATGCTTGGAGGGCTCACTTGGCTGAGAGTAGAATATAGGCCAAACAGGATGGCCACTTACTACCTGTATTGCAAACCATAACACCCTAAAGGAGAGAAAGAGAGTAAAAGGGAATGTGCCCGTTACAGAGGTGGGGGATGGGATGATGGGTTGGAGATGGTGGGAGGGATACTGGGAACATTGGTGGTGGAGAACGGGCACTGGTGGAGTGATGGGTACTCATCACTGTATGACTGAAACGTAATCACCAGAGTTTGTAAGTCTGTAACTGCACCTCTCAGTGATTCATTCAAAAATATAAAAAACAAAAACCAAAATGGGATGAGTCAATTCCTTATACCAAAAATCTTTGTTTATATCTCCCTCCCCCAACTACTGGCATATCTATATAGTAAGGTGTACTCCATGTCATGGTCATGGTCACAGTCCTCCCGTTGTTCATCAATTTGCTCGAGTGGGCCCAGTAACATTGTGAGACTTGTTTGGCATATCGAATACGCCACAGGTAGCTTGCCAGGCTTTGCTGTGCGGGCAAGATACTCTCGGTAGCTTGCCGGGCTGTCTGAGAGGGGCGGAGAAATCGAACTCGGGTCGGTCATGTTGGCTGGGTGCAAGGCAAATGCCATACCCGCTGTGCTATCACTCCAGCCCTACTCCATGTAATTAATATATATTTATTTACTATGTATTTATATATATATAACACTTAACTCACACATATATAATTTCCCCCCTCTTAATTCTAGACATATGTGAAGATAGAAACTGTAGATATTAGGAAAGAAGTGGGGAAGATGAAGATTCAGTCAATGCAGATTTTAAAGGTTTTTGCCCTGAGCAGTGAGAAGGACTGAGTTTCATTGACTGAGGCAGTCTGTGAAGGGAACAGCTCTTTAAAGGAAGACCTAGTTCTAAAAACCAGTAGTTCTGAACTTAATGCTAAGATGTCGTTATCGAGTGGGCGGTTCTGAGTCTGAACCTATAGAAATGGCCTACCCCAGGGTCCTATGTTGTGGTTGTCCGGTCTCTGCTTAAATAGCATCAGCACCAAGAAGCTTGTTTTCAAAGCCATATGGTGAAAGTATTTTCACAATAGTGTAGCTCTGAGTGTGATGGCATTATATGACTACCCGACGCGCCCCCCCCCCCGCCCCCTGCCCCTGAGGAAATCAGGACTCTCTTCTCCCAAACATATTCAGACATTCAAACCAGTGACCAGACACCATCAAGCTTTCTCTTCTCCGTTCCCTACGTGTCAGTCATTTCACATTTCCACGTGGAAGCTTCTTAACTCAGGGGGTTTGCCATGTTCTGGGTGAGCAGAGACACACATGTGGGGCAGATGACAGCTAGCAATATGGTCAGCTGTCAGCCCAGCCCGGGAGAGGAGGGAAAAGACTCCACATGGAAAACTGACCATGGCAACTCGGGAGGTCGGAGAAGAGGAGTCAGGTTAGGTGAGCGAGCAGAACCAGGTCAGGGGGTTGGTCTGTCTTGCTAAGTGCAATCTCCTGGGTCCCTCCCCTAGGCCCCCGAAAGCCATGTTTGTAGAGTGATGGGATAAGGGAGTACAGATGGAAAGAAGTAAGAGATTATACAGGGCTCTTTCAGCCCGAAAAGCCCTTCCTTAGGAAAGGTGACCCTCTGGCACCCAGCTGCCTCATCCATCTGTCTATTCTCCACTGGTCCTCGGAAGAACTTCCCATAGTTACGATCTTGGAATTAATTGTGGAGCACTTTGCAACTCTCATAATAAGAGTCCATGGATGCAGGGCCGAGGTCATCTCTGGTTTTTCTCTCCTACGTACCTCCAACCTGTACATGGGATCTATCATAGAAGGCCCGCAAAAATATCCACGAGAGGGCTGGAGCGATAGCACAGCGGGGAGGGCATGGGCCTTGCACACGGCAGATCCAGGTTCTATTGCCAGCATCCCATATGGTCCACCGAGCACCGCCAGGAGTCATTCCTGAGTGCAGAGCCAGGAGGAACCCCTGTGCATCGCTGGGTGTTCCTGACCCCTCCCCCAAATATCCATGAGATCAGCAAGCAGTCTGGATGGACCTCCAGGGTTAATTCTCTTAAAAATTATTTACGGAATCACTGAATTACAAGACTTTTCATGATTGAGTTTCAGGCATAGAATGTTAAGAGCACCATCCCTTGTCCAGTGTCTACTTCAGCTCCACCAGTGCCTCAGTTTCCCTTCTGCCCCCCAGCCTGCCTCTCTGACAGGCACTTTTTTCTGTTTCTTTTTGCCTTTTAGGTCCCGTGGTTTGCAATACTGTTACTGAAAGCATATCATGCGTGCTGATTTACTTCTTTTTAGCACCTCATTGTCATCCAGAGTGACCACTTCCTCCTACCACTGTTGTAGTGGTACTTCCCTGTCCTGACTCCCCTCCCCTACCATGACAAGCTTCCTAGTAAGGACCAGTTCTCCTGTCGAGGCTCAATTTCTTGCGATTGTTGAGAATTTTTTTTTTTGCTTTTTTTAGGGGGATCACATCTAGTGATACTCAGGTGTTGCTCCTGGCTCTGGAATTACTACTGGAGGTGCTTGGGGGCCCATATAGGTTGCCGGGGATCGAACCTGGGTCAGCCACGTGCAAGACAAACGCCTTCCATGCCGTCCTATAGCTCCGAACCTGAGCTTGGTTTTTTGCTGTACTGCATCCACCCAAATGGCTGGGACTCATGTGTGTCTTCAGTGAGAGGAATCGTTTCTCGTGTGTCTGACCTTACGATGGGCCTTTCTGGTCCAGCCTTGATCAGGGCCCTGGAAAAAATCAGTTCCATCAAATTTTGATGGCCACTGTTCCTGAACCGCTTCTTTTTCTCTGAGACCTGGGGACGTCTCCTCGTCTCTGGGCTCAGATTCCTCCTCTGTGTTCTGGAAGGTCAGGAGAAACGTTCTGGCAAGCCCTTCCATGTGAGTCCTGCCCCCTCTGCACTCCGCTGTTCATTTTGATTTTTTTCTGCCTCGACTCGAGCTGTTGTCAACTCACAAAATGACTTGTGAAGAAGTTCTTCAAAGGCCCGTGGGTTGCTCTTGGCTTCTGGAAAGAGCCCCAAGCCTTGGGGGACGGTGGTGTCAGAACAAAGGGCTGCGCTGTGTGGCGGCTGGTGCTGACAGCCCACGGCTCTGTGGAGGTGACAGGTGCCGCCCCCCACGCCGTGGCCCTGAGGAGACAGCTGTGGAGGGGCTGGGGGTGGGGGTGCGGGCCACCAGAATCTGGAGTCCTGCGTGGACAGGCTGGAGGCTGAGCGGCTGACAGGAGATGGATTGACCCGCTCCCCTGCTGGTGCCAAGTCTCTGTGATGCTGCTTTCTTCTCACTACGCCTCAGAAAAACCGGGAGGGACCACCTTCATGCAGATGAGGAAACAACGTGTGGAAGTTAGGACAGTTGCCCATAGGGGGCTTGTCTGGGGCAGAGCAGGGGAAGAGCGTGGGCAGCTCACTCTATCCCATGGGAATTGGTCGGGTCGGTCTTCACACTCACAACCACCCTGGGCCGACCCTGT
>NW_026606167.1:5792500-5950000 GCF_029834395.1 Sorex fumeus | reverse complement strand
CCAGTGGTACTCAGTGATCACTCCTGGAAGGTTCAGGGGACCACATGGGGGTGTCTGTGATGGAACCCGGGCCAGATGCATGCATTCAACATACCCACTGGGTTTATAACGTCTGGGTTTCACTGAAGATGAAGGTGGTTAATTCCTTAGGGCAAACAAATCTTTGTTCACAGCAGAGGAGAAGGAGTTCCCCAAACTCCCAAGGACCAAACTCAGCGCAGAACACTTCTTCATGCTTGCTTGGTTGGAAGTACAGTTACCTTTCCGTTCTGATGGGAATACGTGGTTAGATGTGGCATTGTTAGGGGAGTCTGTCATTGTGTGAATGTCATAAAGTGAAATTACAAACCTAGATGGGAATAACTTGCTACATGCCTTGACTATGTGGTATAATTTATTGGGACCAGCATTATACAAGTAGTCTATTGTTGACCACACTGTTGTTAAAGAACTCAAGACTACAGTGGAATTGGCCATTCACCCATTGAATAAGATCTAGTTGCTCAACCAGCTACTCACTCTCCTAATTTTCCATCCACTCATCCTTCCATCCACCCATTTATTCACCCATCCACCTACCCACCCACTCGCCATCCATCCATCCATCCATCCATCCATCCACCCACCCATCCATTTATCCACCCATTCACCTATCCACCAACCCACTTGCTTATCCATCCATCCATCCATCCATCCATCCATCCATCCACCCACCCATCCATTTATCCACCCATTCACCTATCCACCAACCCACCCACCCATTTGCTTATCCATCAATCCATCCATCCATCCATCCATCCATCCATCCATCCATCTATCCAACCACCCATCCATCTATTCATCCATCCATCCATCCATCCATCCATCTATCCAACCACCCATCCATCTATCCATCCATCCATCCATCCATCCATCCATCCATCCATCCATCCATCCATCTATCCAACCACCCATCCATCTATTCATCCATCCATCCATCCATCCACCCACCCATCCATTTATCCACCCATTCACCTATCCACCAACCCACTTGCTTATCCATCCATCCATCCATCCATCCATCCATCCATCCATCCATCCATCCCCAACCACCCATCCATCCATACATCACCAACCCATTCATCCATCCACTCAACCATCCTTCCATCCACCCATCTATCCATCCTTAATAATTTTGCAAACTATGGTCCACTAAACTTGTCCTGGGCACTTGCGGGGTGGGGGTGGAGGATCATGACAAAGAAGAGAAACAAGGGGTCTGACGGGAGGCAGCTATCCTCCTAGAGGGGTGGCTGTGGGTAGAACGCTGAGAGAAAGCTGCCTCCATAGGACTCTTGACTGCTGGCACCTTCCCCAGAGAAGAGGAAGTAGACATCAGGCTGCCCTTCTTGGGCCGTGGACGATGTCGCCGCTGCCTCTGCTCAGGTGTCTTGATATCCTTTGGCTCTTTTGGGTTATGTGCTTGACTCCTCTCTGGGATCTCTATGATGGTGAAAACATGCTTGAATCTGCCTTCCTAGAGCTCGTGACCTTTGGAGGACATGAGCAAAACTCAGCAACCTCCGTCCCCATCTCTGTATTAATACAGCTGTGAGTGACGGCACAGCTGCCTTTGGAGTTCTGGAAGTCTTCCTGGAGGAGAGGGGCATGTGCGGACTGAGCTAAGCGGGCACAACAGTTTCCCAGAGATCCAGAGGCTAAGACCAGCAAGAAGGTTCCAGGCTGTAGAAAGAGGAAATGCCTCTGGTCAGAGGCCTCATAGTATCATTGAAGTCTTGGTGGACACCCCAGGTTATTCTCCCCATTCCCAGAATCCTGGGATTTTGTAGATGTCTTATTTATTTATTTATTTACTTTTGCCTTTTGGGTCACACCCGGTGACGCACAGGGGTTACTCCTGGCTCTGCACTCAGGAATTACTCCTAGCAGTGCTTGGGGGACCAAATGGGATGCTGGGAATTAAACCCTGGTTGGCTGCGTGCCAGGCAAACTCCCTACCCACTGTGCTATTGTTTCAGCCTCTCCTTACTTTTCTAGACTGAAGATAATCTAGCTCTTTCAGTTCCTCTTGGTGAGCAAATGAGAACACAAGGCAGAATTTGGTGAGAGGCTCTGGCCTTGCTTTGCTAATTCCATTGAACCTTCTCTCATTCATTGTATGCACGAAAAAGCCGAGGTGGCATTTGTTACTGATTGTGCCAACAGTCCAGTGTTTTCCCCTAGATTTCAAGCCCTCATAGCAACAATCCAAAGAGGACGGTGCCACCCCATTTTGCACCCAAGAGAGCTGAGCTTCAAAGGATAGAAGGTCGATCAGGACAGTCTTCACCAAAGACTGACTTCAGGGGCTGGAGTGACAGCACAGTGGGGAGGGCGTTTGCCTTGCAAGCAGCCGACCCAGGTTCGATTCCCAGCATCCCATATGTTCCCCCGAGCACCACCAGGAGTAATCCCTGAGTGCATGAGCCAGGAGTAACCCTGTCCATTGCCGGGTGTGACCCTCCAAATTAACAACAACAAAAAAAATACATAAAATAAAAAAACCAAGACTGTCTTTCACTAGTCTTTGCCAGGTCTCTGTGGCTTTATGGTCTGTGGCTTTACGGCTAATGCTCTTCCCATCCTGGCCCTACCTGTTTGCTTCTTGGCTGGAGGTGGGGAGCTGGGGTGGCGGGGGGCAGTTCTGGATCGTCTCCGCAGGTCCAATTTGGTTGGCATGGCTCTCTAATGAGAGCTGTCCAGCGGGCTGTCTGCAAGCTTCTTTGTGGAGTAACTGACAGCCTGCGATTGCCAATACAAAGTAATTAATATGGAGTAATGATGAGTGATAAGAGATGAAGATCTAAAGTGAACTATTCAACGACAATATCATTTTCTTGTCTTCTTCCCTTATGCACACTGACAGGAAGAGAGTTGACACGATAATTTTATAAAACTCTCTGACACTTCCTGTTAACTCCCCTCCATTAGCTTGGTACGGTAATTGGCAAGAACAGACTCCCAGGGATAAGAGACGCGTTGTTGAAAGACAGAGAGGTACTTCCCTCGTGGGACACGGGACCTCTGTGTCACTTAGGGTCTGCATCCCAGATCAGTCTTTCTCTGTCGGCAAATCCAGGAGGTGAGACATCGCCCATGCTGCAGGGCAGGAGGCTGGAGCAAAAGGACAGCAGGTAGGGTGCTGGCCATGCACGTGGCCACCTCAGGTTTGGTCCCCAGGACCCCCTAGGGTCTCCTGAGTCCCACCAGGAGTGATCCCTGAGCACAGAACCAGGAGTAAGCCCCAAGCACTGGAGAGGGAGGACCAAAAACAACAACAAAAAGCAGAGGGTTGGGGTTGGAGCGATAGCATAGTGGGTAGGGCATTTGCCTTGCATGCGGCCGACCCAGGTTCGATTCCCAGCATCCCATATGGTCCCCTGACCACCGCCAGGAGTGATTCCTGAGTGCAGAGCCAGGAGGAACCTCTGTGCATCACTGGGTGTGACCCAAAAAGCAAAAAAAAAAAAAAAGGATGGTTTTGGAAAGCCACTCTTGACGATTCCACCTTCCTCCTACATGTCCCCCAACCTTCTAACTAACAGCTGACTTTTATGTTGACCAAGACTCTGCCCAACATTCTCACTGCTCCAGACTTTACATGTGCGCTTGTGGGCAGGGATTGAGTTCCAACTTGGTCCCTGAGCTAGTACCGGTGGAACTGAAGTAGGCGGGCAGACAGGGAAGGCCCCTCCCCAGGCGATGGCAGTAAGTTTCCAGGGTAGTTAATCGCTCTGAAGTTCCAAGAGGTCAACCTTGCAGAAAACAGGAACTAAGGCCTGATAAGACCCTCCCCTGCCAGCAACAGACTCAGGGAGCTCCTGCAGATAAAAAAAAGGCCAGGAAAGGAATTTCAAAAAAGACCATCACTACTCCCAACCCCCCCTCCCCAAGCAACTGCCATAGCAATGGACTTTGACCTAGGCTTCTACCTAGGTGGCTGAGCACTTTTGTCGCCCGAGCACATGTTGCCTGAGCACATGTGGTGCCCTAGCACATGCATGTGGCACCCGAGCACATGTGTCACCCCGCACTTGTGTCCCCCGCATCTCCCCTCTTGAGATGAGGACTTTCATGCTTTCGTGTCTAATGGTGGGGTGTGTGTAGGGGCTCTCTCCGCCCTTGGAGAAGCCTGCGTTCTCTCTTGAGTGTGTTCTTCTCTCTCAATCTAGGTGGTACGTGACCATCATGTTTGGTCCATAGTCTACTGTCAGCAAGGGATGGACTTTCTTGAAGCGAACACACAGGAAATGGCCCCCAAGGGCACTGAGGCTCCAGCTGCCCCTCAAGGGTTCCAGGACCACCAGAGGCCGGATCCGCTCTGGGGAGCTGCTTGCAGCTGGTGGAAATGATGTAGGTAGGTAGAGAGGGAAAGGCCCTTTGCAATGAAACAAAGGTTCATGGAAGAAGAATTCTAGGAATGACCCACCTTGTGGATACAGAACACAAAGGCCTGATAAGACCACCCAAGACCATCCGCAGACCCTGAGGATACAGGCCTCCTCCCCCTGAAATTCCTCTTTTTTGACCTCCCTGGTCACCTCCGTAGCAACGGACTTTTACTTGGGAAGAAGCCCCACGTGGGGGCAGGTTGGAGAAACCCTATAAAGGCCACCTGGAACAAAGGAAGGGCGCGCAGATGCTGCCTGAGCCCATGGGTGCTTACGCCCACGTGGCTGAGCACATGTGATGCCCGAGCACATGTGTCGCCCGAGTACATGTGTCGCCCGAGTACGTGTGTCGCCCGCATCTCCCCTCTTGAGATGTGGACTTTCATGCTTTCGTGTCTAACTTTACTCTCTCTCTCTTTCTCTCTCTCTGCCCCCCCCCCCCCGATCTTAAAATCCTCCAAATAAAATCTGTTTGTTTCACTGCTTGTCTACTCCTGAAATTCCTTTCTGCGAGGTGAGACAAGAACCCAGTAACCCTGGGTCCCGGGTGGCAGAGGCGGGTGGGGAGAAGGTGACCGTCTTTCTCCTCCCCACTTCACTTAAGTCAACCCGTAGGGCCCACCGACATCAGAAGGGCCATGGGTGTGGGGGGCACTCCCCCGAACTGCTCCTTCTCAGGCAGCATGAAGCAGAACTGACGGGCTGAGGGTGGGGAGCCCTGGAGTGGGTGGGAGGGAGGCCAGGTGACCATCCCTTTTGGATGGAGCAGATCTAGGGCAACTGGGGTGTGGGGAAAGGAGGGAACCAAGGCCAGTCTGGGAGAGCGGGGCGGGGGGTTGGAGACCACCTCCAGACTCTCCTTCTGTGAGGGTCTTTCCACGGAGCCTCTGCATGCTGCCTCCTCCTCCAGGAAGGAGTGGGGGGGCGGGGGGCATGATCTGTACCCGACAGTGAATTCTATGTTGCAATCTCAGGAGCAACCTCAGAAGTTCTATTACCCGCCGACCCTCCTCCTTCTGCCATCGGTCCACCGATGTCCCTGATTGGGTCACCTACCTCCTCCCTGTCATCCACCCTGCCTAGTTTCCCCAGCCTCGATGCTGCCACCCTGGACACAGCAAGCCTGATCCTAGTGCCTAGAGACATTCCCCTGGAAGTTCTACCCCTTCACTCACCCTCTAGACCAGGAGAGAGAGAGAGAGAGAGAAAAGAGAGAGAGATGCAGAAAGAGAGAGAATGAGAGAGAAAGAGAAAGAGAAGAGAGTCTCACTTTGCTTTTGCATCTGACACTAAGAGAAAATCCAGGCTCTGTGAATAACGACCCCCTCCCCCTTCTTCGCTGTGGTAAGAAATGCCTCTTGCAGAATGTCATTTCCTTGTAAATGACCCAGACAAGCAAAGTGCGACTCACCCCAAGAAGCATCTACCTGGGGGGAAATGTTGTTTGCAAGAACAATACCAGATGTTGGACTCAAGGTCTTGCCTTGACATTTGAAGGCTACCCAGGGAGATGGGGGGCTGGAGGGGGCAGGCAAAGCAAAAGTAGCAGAACGGGGTTCATTTAGAAGTGACTTTACATATTAAGCTAATTCCCGGTGTAATTCAAGCGTCTGATGGGGGTTGGAGCGTGGTGAAGGAATAATGGAAGAAAGAAAGTCCTTTCAAACGTGCTGAAGAGTGCGCGAGACTCATAATTCTACCGACCAAGTAATGGTAGTTGAAATTGGTTGTCCCTGATTTGAATAATCTTGATGGCATCGTTATTTTTAATTGTGATTAGTGGTCGTAATGTGCTAATAAATAAGACTCAAGACAGGGTACAACCTTGCCTTGTCCCACAAATGATTTGGATTCAAGGCGGCTGGTGAGCGGGTGGCAGGAGCCACACCGGGAGAGTCACAAAAAGGGGATTTTTACGAGCTTTGGAAGGAAGGGCCGAGGACTGATTCGCCTCCACCTCAAGGTCAGGCAATTCTATGCTGGAAGAAGCCACAGGCCCAGCGAGAATGACTTTTCCTCCAGGTTAGGGCTGTGGTTAAAGGGCTAAAGGGTTCACTCATGACTCCGAAGCTCCCCGAGGAAGAATAGCACCGAGAGAGAGTTTGCATCCGGCAGTGTTTCACTCAGGGGCCACCCTGAAGCAGAGGCTAAGCAGAGGCACCCACCAGGAAGCAGCTCTAAGCCACAGTTTCTGGGCCCCACGGGTGGCTTATATGAAGCGGGGAGGAGAAAGACGGTCACCTCTCCATCTGCATCTGCCACCCGGGAAACAGGGTCACCGGGTTCTTGTTGATGGAGGCAGGTAGACAGGGAAGGTCCCCTCCCCAGGCAGTGGCAAAAGCCAACCTTGCAGAAAACAGGAAAACAAAAACGAAAACCAAAACCAAACAGACAAAAAAGAAGAAGGTCCATCCATGTTGGAAAAGGAGCAATTTTGTTCTCTGAGAAGGGGCTGTAGGTTAACAAACCCTGCCCCGCCCCAGTCCCTCCCTCTCACCTCCCTCTTCTTTTTTTTAATATTTTATTGTTATTTTATTGTTGTTGCTGTTCCTAGGGTCTCTGATTTTTTTATTATTATTTTTTTTATTAGTGAAACACCATGAGGTACAGTTATAGACTTATAAATTTTTGTGCTTGGGTGTCAGTTATACAATGACCAAGTACCCATCCCTCCACCAGTGCCCATCCTCCACCACCACGGGTTCCAGCATCCCTCCCACCCCCCATCCCCCCATCCCACCCTGCCTCTGTGGCAGGGCATTCCCCCCTGTTCTCTCTCTCTTCTTTTGTACCTCCCTCTTTTTGGACCCTGTCTTCCAGTGGGGATTCTATCCCCAGAGGGGTATCAAGTGAAATCCCAGGAATTCTGTGATGCTGAAGGCCCGTGATAAGGAAAAGCTCAAAGGTGAAAACAACTTCCTGCGGGTTAGAGAGATGGTGCGTGCAGAAAGGCCAGTCACTGGGCTCAGTCTAGGGAGTGACACCGACCATTCAGCCACTGGCCTGAGTGTTTGTTTCTCTCCAGTTGTGTTCATAGTTCATGCCATCTTGACACGTGTGACTACACATAGAATCGCATAAAAGAAAAAGACAAACCTGCCTATAGGAAGCAGATGCCACGGAGCTGGGAAACTGCCACTCAGGTCAAATTCCAGTTCTAGGGGCTGGAGCGATAGCACAGTGGGTAGGATGTTTGCCTTGCATGCAGCCAACATGGCCGACACAGGTTCAATTCCCAGCATCCCATATGGTCCCCCAAGCACCGCCAGGAGTGATTCCTGAGTCTATGAGCCAGGAGTAACCCCTGGGCATCGCCGGGTGTGACCCAAAAAGCAAAAAAATAAATAAATAAAGTAAAAAAAAACCACAAGGGATTGCCCTGCCACAGAGGCAGGGTGGGATGGGGGAGATGGGGGTGGGAGGGATATTATCCATGGTGGTGGAAAATGGGCACTGGTGGAGGGATGGGTATTTGATCATTGTATAATCAAAACCCAAGCACAAAAAATTGTAAATCTACAACTGTACCTCATGGTGTTTCACTAATAATAATAATAATAATAAAAATTCCAGTTCTATTACTTAGCTACTCCGCAAATCACAGCTCATCTCTCTGACCCTCAGTTTCCCTGTTGTTTGGGTGGGAAGGTCGTAGCGGTATCTATAGCAGGTAGTTGCTAAGAGACTAGATAAAGAAATCTTTATTGCTTTAGTTTAATTAATTTTTTTAATAAAATTTATGCTCCTGTTAAAAATAAGAATTTCAGGCTTACCTTGCTCCAACTCTAACCCATCACCAGAATTGGTGTCTTTCTGTCAACATCCCAAGGGCCCCTCCCACTCTTTTACCTTTGCAAACTATTACAATTTTTTAAATTAAAAAAAAATAATGACTCACCATGAGATACAGTTACAGACTTACAAACTTTCATGATTACCTTTCAGTCATACAATGATCGAGCACCCATCCCTCCACCAGTACCCTTCTCCACCACCAAGTTCCCAGTGTCCCTCCCCCCACACCCACCCCATTCCCCACTGCCTCTGTGGCAGGTACAATTTTTTTTATCATCATATCTAAGACCCTACTCAGTGGCCCTCTGTTATCTCCAAATTATCGCCAAATTCCCCGCTCTTTGCTTCTCCCATTCTGGCATTCCAAGTTGTGCCATCCAGGGTCAAGGGCTTGTCGTTATTCAGGACTTTCTATTCCCTTGTCTTGTTGTACTCTATTCCACAGGTGAGTGTAGATGAGTTAATATCGATCAAGCACCAAAAGTAATGTCTGGTACTAGGCAAGCGTTTTGTAAATCTATATTACAGCCTATCAAAAAAGACACTTGCGCTTTCCACACCGATTCTGTGTTAACCAGTATTCGGACTTGCTGTGTGTTCTTCCTACCTTTATCTTGGCTTACCTGGTTGTGCCTCCTGATTGACAAACACTGGTTTACTGCAAACGTCAGCAGGTTGTAACCACCTTCTTGGACCAGGCCTTCTTCGGACAAACCCCAGAGTACTGAAGCTGTGGCACTGAATTCAGTGCCGCCCACCACGGACTATGCAATTCCATGGCAGAGATGCAAATCCAGTTCCACAACACTCCCAGTAATGGGGACCATTTCCTTTGTCATTGGCTGGCAACTTCTGAGCATTAAAACGTTACCTTGGGAAGGCAGGGGAGAGGCCAAGCTGATTAATTATACTTCCAAACTTGAGTAAGCTTTGGGGGCTGATCTATGGATTCAGTGCTTATGGCAGGAGGCTCATTTCGAGTTAAGTAACTATTTGAAATCACCCAACAGTTAGATAATTGACCCAATTTAATTTTCCTATAGTCCGTCGACGACTGGCTTGTCTGTGTGATCTATAGGTATGTCACCGTGCGGATTACAACCCAGTCGGCCAAGTATGAAGCTATTATTACTAATTAAAATTGCTTCTCTGATGAGCCTTCACTCCCCCCCTCCACACTCACCCATATTACCTTCCCATATCACCCAGGATTCCCCCCTTCAGGAAGAGTTCATGTGAGGCCCCCCCCCCAAAAAAAAATCAATAGCTCAATTAACAATCAGGATTGGGGCTTCCAGGCAACAGAGATCAGGATCAATAACTTATGTTCAGTGAAATTAAAGGCAGTTGTTAAGTCAAGTGTTTAAAAGCTGCAGACACAGAGGGTGAGGGGGATGGCCGTCCGAGACCACCGGCTCCTTCTCTGGAGAAATGGGGGAGTTCATCTTCCACATGGGTGGATACCCAATGACACAGGTACACCCTCACTGGCTTCTATCTGAGATACGCCTGCCCACCCCGGCCCACCTCAGGACTTTTCTGGGCCTCTGAGAGGACTCGAGGGAGACATTTCACGCATTCACAGTGTTGCCAGGAATGCAGAGGGCCCTGAATCACCCCCTCTCCCCCAGGTCCTCTCTAGCACCTTTTTTGGGGGGTGGGGGTGGGCGCAGAGGGAGTTAGAGGCCTCTTCTTTGACAGATTCCATCCACCCAGGACTTTGACCATTTTATCACTCAACTTGCCCTTGGAGAGGGCTTAGCTGCCCCTCAGCTTGATTCTGAAACCTCCTTAACCTCAGATAAGGACTTAATGTCCTCATGGTGAGGTACAATTTTTTTTTTCTTTTTGGGTCACACCCAGGGATGCTCAGGAGTTACTCCTGGCTCAGGAGTTGCTCCTGGTGGTGCTCGGGGGACCATATGGGATGCTGCGAATTGAACCTGGGTTGGTCACGTGCAAGGCAAATGCCCTACCCACTGTGCTATCGTTCCAGCCCAAGTGAGGTACAATTTTCACAGACCTTCTTTCACTGAAGTATATTTTGATCATCTCATTAGCCATTTAGTGGTAACAAGCTACATAAACTAGTTTGGGTCTGCTACAGGGGCCGGCTTGAGAGGAAATGGGGACAACATTAGAGGGAAGGTGATAATGGTGGCGGGATTGGTGTTGGAATATTGAATGCCTGTAACAGATGCGCCATGAACAACTCGGTAAACCATGGTTTTGAAATAAAGTAGGGAGGGGCCTGGAGAGATAGGACAGTGGGTAGGGCATTTCCCCTGTAAGTGGCCAACCCGGGTTCAATTCCCAGCATCCCATATGGCCCCCTGAGCGCTGCCAGGAGTAATTCTTGAGTGCAGAGCCAGGAGGAACCCCTGAGCTTCGCTGGGTGTGACCCCCAAAGCAAGAAAAAAATAAAGTGGGGAAATTGAAACCAAGTTAGGGCACATAGGACGGAGTAACAAAGTCCATGCCTGTTCCATGACAGTCCTGGTACTGCAGTAGGAGGGACTCCTTTTTCCTTTGTTTGGGCTTTTGGGCCACACCTACTGGTGCTCAAGGACTACTCCTGATTGTGTGCTCAGGCATCACTCCTGGTGAGGATTGGGGGCGTATATACAGTGCTGGTGGGTCAAACCCTGTTGACCTTGTCAAGGCAAGGCCCTACCTGCCGCCATGTCTTTCTGGCACTATGGTAGTCCTGGCTTTCCATTATTTTATGGTTGGTGCTTGGAATAAGGGGCCAGCAGGAATAGATACATGGAAGAATATTGTAGTTTCTAAGACAAAAAAGCCAAACCTAGAAGCATATAAAAAATTAAAAAAAAATTCTCAGTTCTCAGTATCTTTGCAGAGTTACCTAGCAACTTCCCAGCACCAGTGTCCCCAGGTTCCCTCCCATCATCCCCTCTCCCAGCCTGCCTCTATGTCAGGCACTTTCTCTCTCTCTCTCTCTCTCTCTCTCTCTCTCTCTCTCACTCTCTCTCCTTTTGAGCCTTGTGGTTTGCAATACAGATACTGAAAGATTAGCTGGTATATCCCTTAACCTACTTTTAACTTGAGCGGGCCCAGTAACGTCTCCATTGGAGACTTTGTTGTTACTGTGTTTGGCATCTCGAATACATCACGGGGAGCTTGCCAGGCTCTGCCGTGCGGGCGAGATACTCTTGGTAGCTTGCCGGGCTCTCCGAGAGGGGCGGAGGAATCGAACTCGGGTCGGCCGTGTTGGCTGCGTGCAAGGCAAACGCCCTACCGCTGTGCTATCGGGCTGGAGCGATAGCACAGCTGTAGGGCGTTCGCCTTACAAGCGGCCAACATGGCCGACCCGAGTTCGATTCCTCCACCCCTCTCAGAGAGCCCGGCAAGCTAGGTAAAGGTAAAGGTAAAGGTCCTCCCGTTGATCGTCAATTTGCTCGAGCGGGCCCAGTAACGTCTCCATTGGAGACTTTGTTGTTACTGTGTCTGGCATATTGAATACTCTCGGTAGCTTGCCGGGCTCTCCGAGAGGGGTGGAGGAATCGAACTCGGGTCGGCCATGTTGGCCGCTTGTAAGGCGAACGCCCTACCCGCTGTGCTATCGCTCCAGCCCAACCGAGAGTATTCGATATGCCAGACACAGTAACAACAAAGTCTCCAATGGAGATGTTACTGGGCCCGCTCAATCAAATCGACGATCAACAGGAGGGCCTTTACCTTTACCTTACCTTTACTTTTAACACTCAGCATGACCATTTCCAGCTATTATTGTCATCCTGGTCCCTTCTCTATTTTACCTGACCTCCACCCCACACACACTGGTGGTTGATTCTAACCATTGACAAATCCTAAAAACACAGACAGCTTGGCCATGCAGAAGCTGGCAAGGGAGACATGCACGGTACTAGAATGGGAATCGTTTTTTGTTTGTTTACTGGCAGTTCTAAGACTTGCCCATACTGGCAGTACTCAGGCTTATTCCTGGCTCTGTGCTCAGGGACCACTCCCTTGGTGCTCAGAGATCCAACCCATGCAAGGCAAGCACCCTACCCATTGTCCTATCACTCCAGCCTAGAATGGGAATAATTTATAAACTATTGATAGCAAGTTGTCATAGCTAGTTATACTTCCCCTCTCTGCTTGTTACAATGTGGGGGTGTCTGTGATATAATATTTTGACTTCAAGAGATGCCACAGCGAACCTTATTTCCAATATCTGTCCGTATTCTCTGAGCTGGTGACTAACTTCCTTTGACTAAACTTCAGTGGAGTCTTTCAGCTGTTCCCTACTTTTTGCCTTTACAAATAACGCTGGGGTGATGGCTTTTTAATTTGATGTCTCTTTTCATTTCCAAAATGCTAAACTGTTATCTAAAGACAAACTTGAAAAAGGAACAAAACATACCATCTCACCACTGTCAGAAAAGCTGCGAAGATTTTCTTATATTTTCTCCCCGTCTTATCTCCCATGCATAATTCTATGCTCACCTCTTCCTGGTGATAAAGCCAATCTATGCTGACTTTCCAAATATTCGAAAGGATGGCCACAAAGATGCAGGAATAAAGACCATCCAAAATGCCACCCCCTCGAAACACTCCCGATTAACTCTTTGGCTGACTTCCTTCCGTCGTTCTGCCTTGGGCGTCCTTATGAGTATTCATGATTAATCTGTTCTAGGACTCAGAGCCTGCCGACCCTGTAAAAGGTAAAGGTAAAGGCCCTCCCGTTGTTCATCGATTTGCTCGAGCGGGCCCAGTAACGTCCCCATTGGAGACTTTGTTCTTACTGTGTTTGGCGTATCGAATACATCACGGGTGGCTTGCCAGGCTCTGCCGTGTGGGCGAGATACTCTCAGTAGCTTGCCGGGCTCTCTGAGAGGGGCGGAGGAATCGAACTTGGGTTGGCCATGTTGGCTGCGTGCAAGGCAAACGCCCTACCGCTGTGCTATCTCTCCAGCCCGCCGACCCTGTAATTCTGGCTTTCTTGTTTTGTCTAATACTGTCTCTTTGTGATGAGAAACTTTAAAAGATACTAAAAAGAGCATTAGGCACAGTGACTTTATATCTCTTGATGATGGCACATTGTTCCTTTAAATGAAAGTGTCATGATTCATCCAACACCCACCTTCCTGCCTACCTCACCACACACACACACACACGCACACACGCGTGCGCACGCATGTGTGCACGCACATATGCACATAAACACACAGGCATGATTCTATCATCACATTTCTGACGACATTTTTGGTGTGGGCTTCCAAGAGATACGCAAGAAACCCAAGGGTCTCTCCTGGCAAGTCTTGGCCAACCAGAGTGGTGGGGTTCGGTGTGAGGAACCCCAAATACCAAGGACTTGCAGTATTTCCTGAGCTTGCTGTGCCAGGGGTCACTTGGACCAATCAGTACTACTGGGTTTGTTCTGGGCTAGACTTAGCAAAGCTGGGGGCCCCCTGTGATGCTGGGGCTAGAACCACGGTTGGCCCATGATAAGCATACATCCTAACCCTGTCTTATCTCTAAGACCCCCTGATGATTTGTTTTGGGAACACACATAGAAATACTCAGGGACCACTCCTGGAAGTGCTTTGGGGACCGCATGAGGTGCCAGGGATTGAACTGTGTCAGTAGCATGCAAGGCAAGTACCTTCCCCTTGTCCTGTCTCTCTGGCCTTCTAATGATGTCTTTCAGGGAGATTGTGAGCAGTGGAATGGTCGGGCCTGCTGGGATTAGGAGAATATTCTCAAGAATTCCTGACGCATACATCTTCCCATAGCTCACACACAAGGCATGTCAGAACCCTTGCCAGAGGGTGATTCATTTTGGAAGCCAAAGCATTTCCTCCCTGACGATGCTTTAGTTCCTAGGGACCCTCCTGAGTGATGCTCAGGGAATGTGGGAGGTCACTCCCAGAGACAGTTGGATAACAGGGCTGGAGGAGACAGTGCTCAGGCCAGGGACCCCTCAGGGCCACACCTGACAGTGTTTGGTACTCCCGCGATCCAACTCAGGGCTTGCCTATGCCCACTAGCCTTTGATGACCTCTCAGCCTCTGTTGAGCCTTGATTTTGAAATATATACATTTTGGTTTTTGGGCCAAACCCAGGGGTGCTCAGGGTTTGCTCCTGGCTCTGTGCTCAGGGATCACTCCTGACAGAGCTTGGAGGATGACACAGAGCCCTGGGGATAGAACCTGGGTTAGCTACATGCAGGGCAAGTACCTTACCCCTCACACCATCTCTCCAGCCCATGAAAAAACATTTTTTTGACAAAAATTTCTGGATATAGAATTCTAGTTTGACTTCCCTCCCTTTTTCTACATGGACGATGCTGTTCTATTATTTTTTTTTTATTTCTTCCAAGAAGAATCGAAAGAGCTATGCTTGGAATATCACGTTTCACTCAAATGAGAGAAAGAATCCGGAGTTCTGACATCCGTCGACGATCAAAGATCAGGGACGCTGTCTCATTTGCCAAGGTGTCGAAAATCAGATGGGCTGGTCACGTAATGAGATTTAAAGACGACCGCTGGACTAGAGCTGTTACCGACTGGATTCCACAGGATGTCAAAAGACCGCGTGGCCGCCCACCTACCAGATGGTCAGACTTCTTCGTCAAGATCATGAACGATCGGTTTGAGGCTCTTCATGTTCCCGGAGCGAACAGATGCCATTGGGCTACACTAGCATGCGACAGGGACAAATGGAGACGTTACTGGCGCCTGCTCGAGCAAATCCACGACTAACGGGAAGTTAAGTGATTCAGTGATTAAGTAAGATAAACCCATCACTCTTAGTTTTCTTTTCCCCAGATCATTTGGCTCAGGTTGCCTTTTTAAGAGTCTTTGTACCACATGTGCTGAGTGACTTGACTGTGATGGGTTTTGTTGTAACTTCTGTTTTCTCTTGCTTTGTTTGTATTTAGGTGTCTATGAACCTTTCATTGATCTTTTTTTTTTTTTAAATTTTATCCTGGTTGTTATTTCATTTTAGACACTCTATTTCTCATTTTTAGAGGTTCTGTTTGTGTTCTCAAAAAGATTTTCCGCCTTTTCACGGAACTTTTGAAACATATGGAATGCAGTTAGAAGGTCGATTTCAATGGACTTGTCTGCTGATTCTAACACCTGTGTGTGTTTTAGGTCAGCTTTTCTCCTTCTGGGAGGTAATTTTCTTTTTCTATGCATGCCTGGTAATCTTTGACAGGCTGCTGGGCATTCTGGCTGCTGGCTATTTTTGCATTCCTATACATCTGGGGCTTTGGACTGGAATGCAGTTGTTACTCAGAAACCATTTGATTCTTTCCGTGCTGAAGATTTGCTGGGTGAGACCAGAGTCGTGTCTGGTCTGCGGCTCTGTTTTCTGCTGCTTGAGGGGGGACTGTTCTGAGGACTCTGACCATGAGGATGTTGAGCTGATGGTTCTGAACACACTGCTTTGCTGTCTGATGGACAGGCCTGCTTGCTCTTTCTTCTCATTCTCCAATGGGTTCTTTCTTCAGCCCTGGGGGTTGCTTTAGATTTCGCTGCCCAACCAACGGTCCTCTGCTTCTTACTCAAGGACTCTTGGGGAATCTCTAGGGTTCCAACTCTGTGTAGATTTCCTGGGCACCTCATCTTCCATTTATTTAAGTGTTTTTTAACTATAACACCGTGATTTACTGTTGTTCATAATACGGTTGTTTGAGGCATTCAGTGTTCCAACAATCCTGCTAACGGGTGCCCTTCCCTGCAGTAATGTTCCCAGCGTCCCGCCCAACACCCCAGTCTAACCCCCTGCAGGCACAATCATATCACATCTACTTCACGTTGTTTGTTATAACACAAGCAAATAAATGATCAGAACTTAGATAATAAGAGTAATTTGTGATTATTGTTGTATCTCACAAGGATATTACTAAATCATTGTCTGAGGATCTCTTTTGGGTCACACCTGGCGATGCACAGGGGTTACTCCTGGCTTTGCACTCAGGAATCACTCCTGGCAGGGCTGGGGGACCACGTGGGATGCCGGGGATCAAGCCCGGGTCAGCTGCATGCAAGGCAAACGCCCTACCCACGGGCCGGCTGGTGCTGGTTGACCCTTCTGTGCTATTGTTTGGGCTCGTGGAGCTTCTCTGCCACTCTCCATCAGACGGGCTGGGATCCTACTATGAAGCCTTGAGGTGTTTTGGCTGCACGGTCCTGGAGCTGTGTACCTCTCACAAAGAGGTGGTTGGGGCAGTTCGATGAGGTTCCGTTGTGGAAGCTGTTTCTATGCCTGAGGGCGTTGGGTGTGTGTGTGCGTGTGTGTGTGTGTGTGTGTGTGTGTGTGGTGGCTGCTGTGCCTGAGGGCAGAGAGGGGAATCTTTCCATCCTCATTCTGAGAAGGCCCAGAGTTTTCAGCCTGGACCAGTCCGCCTGGGAATATTCAGGGGTGTCATGTTCTTCTGGGGATAGGATGCTGGGTTATTTCTCTCCTAGCAAAATCCAGTGCTGGTTTTTTTTTTGGTGGTGGTGGTGTGTTTGTTTTGTGTGTGTGTGTTGTGCATGTGTTGTGTGCGTAGTATGTTGCATGTGTGTTGTTGCATGTTGTGTGTATGTGTGTTATTTGTATGTTGTATGTGTTGTGTGTGATGTATGTTGTGTGTGTTGTGTTTTATGTGGTGTGTGATGGGTGTGTGTGGGGTGTGTGTTGTATGTGTGTTATGTGTGTGGTGTGTGATGGGTGTGTGTTGTGTGTGTTATGTGTTGCATATGTGTTGTGTGTTGCATGCGTGTTGTGTGTATATTGTGTATGATGTGTGTGGTATGTGTGGGGTGTGTGTTGTGTGTTGCATGTGTGTTGTGTGTATGTGTGATGTATGTGTGTGTTGTGTGTGATGTGTGTTGTGTGTGGTATGTGTTGTGTGTGTTGTGTGTGGTATGTGTGGGGTGTGTGTTGTGTGTTGTGGTGTGTGTGGTGTGTGATGGGTGTGTGTTGTGTGTGTAATGTGTTGCATATGTGTTGTGTGTTGCATGCGTATTGTGTGTATATTGTGTGTGATGTGTGATGGGTGTGTGTTGTGTGTGTTGTGTGTTGCATGTGTGTTGTGTGTATATTGTGTATGATGTGTGTTATGTATGTGGTGTGTGGTATGTGTGGGGTGTGTGTTGTGTGTTGCATGTGTGTTGTTGTGTGTGTGTGTGATGTATGTGTGTGTTGTGTGTGATGTGTGTTGTGTGTGGTGTGTGTTGTGTGTGGTATGTGTGGGGTGTGTTTTGTGTGTATTGTTTGTGTTGTGTGTGTTGTGTGTGTTATGTGTGTGGTGTGTGTTATGTGTTGTGGTGTGTGTGGTGTGTTATGTGTGTATGGTGCGCATGGTGTGTATGCGTGTGCCGGATACCCCAGCTGCTTTATGCTCCCTGGAACTGAGCCCTGTGCTGCGGGATGTCGTCCCTGGAGCTTCTCTTCGTGAGTGGTGGTCGGCGGTTCTCGGAAAACCCTCCGGTGGCACCTGAGCGGTCCCCACTTCCTTAGCTGCCAGTCTCTCCAGGGCCACCGTCTTTTTTGGCCCGATGCTCAGTGTTCTGAGAACCACTGCCTCGCCTGTGTTATCTGTTGTTGTGGCTGATTCACGTGGGAGAGTAAATCAAGCCCCTGTTGTTTCATCGTGGCTGGAAGCAGGTCTTCTCTCCAACCTAAATAATCATCCAAGGCCACACAGTTAATTTGTTTTAGAGCTTGGAATCAAATCTTGGTTTACCGCGTCATATTTCATTTTTCATTCCCCAGTTTTGGAAGATTTCTGCTAATGTGAACGCTCAATGGTTGTCTTGGGGGTTGTTTTTCCAGATTGTTAGAGTCGAGGATGAATCTTTTTTTTCCCCTACAAGGATTTTTGTTTTGAGATGAGGATTATTCTTCATTTGATGATACAATGCAAATGGCAAGCACAGAGGAAGAAATCTGTGTGGTAATTTTGTCAATCCTGGGGAGTTGCAAGCTCGCTGCAAACCGTATGGATAATAGGCGGCTTTGTTAGCAGCCATTTCTTGTTCCAGGTTGCATCATTCTTTTCATAATTGCATTCTTTAAATATATGCTTGATGAATAATCAGTGCCATCTCCCGCTTTCAATTATATTTACTGTATAACATTTCCCAGGGGACTCTTAAAAGCACACACTCATTAGCTCCATCAAGTATTTTCACAAAATAAAATTGATACCATTTTTCCCTGAGATTTTTTTATTTCCAATTTGGGAACGAGAATTCTACCAAGAGCTTGGCCAAAGCAAGAAAGGAGTTTGTGCAATAATCTCTGTGATAGAATTTCCCCTCTTTTAATTAATTTTCCTCCATAAGCATACATGTATTTTGCTAAGTTTGAATAAAAACAATTATTATTATTTTTTTTTAGAGATCTACCAAAGGGTGAAGCATCCACTTTCAAACAGACCGGTGTGGAATATTTCTGCAGGAGAATGTGTAGCTTTCACGAAGATGGAAATTATTTTCATCTCAATAGGAGCCTGAAACGACTAACTTAAAGTGCTCCTCTCTTGCGGAGATTCTTGGCTCTGTGTTCACTTTAGAATCACCTGGGACCACGGCGAAGAAGTCAGCACCGAGAGACGGTACCCAGACCAGCCATCTGAGCTTACAACCCCAGTGTCTGCATATTTTATAACTCTCTTGGGGACCTTAGTTTGCAGTCAGGTTTGAAAACCACTGATGTGATGAGAAAGCCCTCATTTCACAGATGAGAACAACAGCTCAGAAGGGCTAACTGATGGCCGGACTGTTATCCCAAGGAAGGAACATGCCATACATCAAACGTACTCTTGATTCTGCTGGAAGGCAGGACTGCAAAAACATTGACTTACTTGCTCGGCTCTGACAACGACCTATATTTTTCTTTTCACTTCATTTCTTACTCAAGGGAGAATCGGGTTCATAAATGTTGAGCAGTTCACCTGAAATCACATTGCTAGACGTGGACCCCTGCTCTTTCCCTCATCCTCAGTAGAATGCATTTCTCATGGCACCGTCTTCCCCATGCCCCACCCCAGGTCTTTGTCAGCCATCCCAAAATTTACCTGTTGGCATGAGCGGGTGATGCGTCAAAGCGTGCCTGTTTAGGGTAGGGGCTTGATATGTTTGTTACATAAACGCAAGGGATAATGATCAGAACTGTGGATTTTCAAATCAAAGGGAACCCAGAGGCAAAGGTCTTCAAAAAGCTCCTATTGGCCTCCATCTTTTTAAGTCTAAGTATCTTGAATCTAGGTGTGTGAATTCTATAATCAGGAGGTTTATTTATTTCCCATTTTTGGGTTTTGTTGACCTTTGTTTTGGCCCTTTGAATATGATTAATGCTTGTGAGCTCTGATTGGCTTGGTGTGAGTCATGTGTCTTCTCTTGAACATATGTGATTCGACATCATAGCGTCGAATGGGACACAGGGCTCTCATTGGCGGTTTTAGTGCATTCTGCTGCCTGGAGTCAGGTGGTGATAGGTTCATCCTCTCATAGGGTCCAAGATGGTAATAACAGTCACCTTTCCAAGAAAGTAGGAGTTGAGATGCTGTCCATTGAAGCAAATAGATTTTTCTTGTTTTTGTTTTTTATTTCGACCACTCCTGGTGATGCTCAGAGGCGACTCGTAGCTCTGCTCTCAGGGATCATTCCTGGACATGCCAGGAATTGAACCCAAAGTTGGCTGTGTGCAAAGCAAACACCTTACCTGTTGTATGATTTCTCTGGCACCAGAAAATATATTTTGGAGCAAAAAAATAATAGATTGCCAGGATAGTGGGCAAGGAGGCATCCTGGTGAAGTTTTGAAAACTGTGTCTTGAGAAGGTTAGCTATGACAGTAAAGTCAGGAAATTGTCCACTTATGTCTCTTCCCAACTCACTTGCCCAAGACTTAAAGTCCCCAGCAGTATCTAGGATGATCCACCCCCTTCTCTGCTGAGACAGAGACAAGAGGCCATGGGGTGAACTTGTTCTGATGCAATTTCAAGCATTCAAAAAACAAGGTTTAATATGGAAAGTATCATGCTAAGCGAAATGAGTCAGAAAGAGAGGGATAGACATAGAAAGATTGCATTCATCTGGGGGATATAAAGTAACAAAGTATGAGATTAATACCCAAGAATAGCTGAGATCAGCACCAGGAGGATTACTCCATAACTTAGAGGCCAGCCGGGTATCCTAGAGGAAAGGGCAGCTCAGATAGAGAAGGGAGCACCAAATAAAGGCTGTTTGGAGGATCCTCCCAGGAGGGGAGATGCATGTCGAAAGTAGACTATGGACTGAACATGTTTGCCACTCAATGCCTCTTTTGCAGACCACAACACCCAAAAGGAGAGAGAGAACACAGGGGATTGCCCTGCCACAGAGACAGGGGGGATGGGGGGATGAGGGTGGGAGGGATATTATCCATGGTGGTGGAAAATGGGCACTGGTGGAGGGATGGGTATCTGATCATTGTATAATTGAAACCAAAGCACAAAAAATTGTAAATCTACAACTGTAAAAAAAAATAAAATAAAATAAAGGGAAAAAAAAGAGGATAACACTATATGTTGAAAATATAGATGAAAATTTTAAATAAAGTACTATTATTTAAAAACAAACAAACAAACAAAAACAAGGTTTACCTGTGTGCCTGCATGTTCATCTCCATAACACCAGGATTACTTAAGACCTTTTCAACTCACTGGAAATTAGTGCTTCTTGACTAACATTTCTTACGGGGAATGTTGTGGGTTCACATAGGTCTGAGAGAGAGGGGATGAAGGGGTAGATCTTGGGCTCAACTGTGGAGAATCATTAGGACACTGGGAGTACCCAGTGTCACATTTGCTCAGAACCTGTGATGAATAATAGGAGCAGCATCATTTATTGCTCTCGAAATGAACATGCACAGCTGTTGGAAGTGATTTTATGAGGCACTGTCTTGAGGAGGAATGCTTGCTGTGGTAACACTGGAGTTGAAGCAACAGAAGACTGGACCTTATGGATGCTGGAGTTGGGAGTGGCTTTATCTCGGGAATCCAAACATGGTGTTTGGGGAGAGAGAGAGTGATGGAGAGCAGGTGGGGAAGCAAAGCCCCCCCGAAGAGATTTTGCTATTGGTCATGGAATGTTCCAGAAGGTGAGAGAAGGACAGGACAAGGCATTTAGAAAATCAGAAAACCAGGCAGATCAAAGCGTTGATGGGGTAAACGAGATTGATGTATAAAAATCTTCAGCCCAATTGCCATTATCAGTATGAAAAATGGAAATAATCCAATTATTTCTCAATTACCTAACAATAAAAGATTAAACCAATTATGATTCATTCATTTATGTGCTGTTATAGAGCTATCACTAATGTTATGATGGAAGAAGTTGCAATAAAATGGGGAAAGCTCCTGGTGCATGAAAATGAGGAGAGAACACAAACAACATTGTCCCCAGCACTACAGTGGCCCCATTCTACAGTCTTGCCGTTTTCTTCTTTCTTTTTCATGCACTCATTAAAAACACATTTCCCCCCAAGTCTTGCGAAGTCAGTCATGTCCATTATGGAGCATATGGAAAATAGATGTTAGAAAACACCCATTCCATTCCCTAGTGATTGCCGCTGCTGATATTCTGAGGAGGGCTTGTCTCATGGATACCTTTTCCTCTCCACCTGTGTTATTTTATTTTATTTATTTATTTTTTTTTGCTTTTTGGGTCACACCTGGCGATGCACAGGGGTTCCTCCTGGCTCTGCACTCAGGAGTTACTCCTGGCGATGCTCAGGGGACCATATGGGATGCCGGGAATAGAAGCCAGGTCGGCCGCATGCAAGGCAAACGCCCTACCCGCTGTGCTATCTCTCCAGCCTCACCTGTGTTATTTTAGAGTTCTCAACTCTCTTGCCTCCGCGAGGAACATGGCATAAACTTCTGTTTCTTTAGTGGGCTGCTGGACCACGCTTCATAAAGATAGATTTGGATTTAGTCAATTCACTCTATTTCCTCCCATTCTGCCTCCTGAGATCTGTTGACTGCCTCTCTTCATCAATAGGGAAAGTGATCTTTTTAAAAGTTATCTTCTTAAAAAGGCTGGTAAGAAAAACTTCTGGGGTACCCTGCGTCAATTATAAAGTCTGATCAACACCACTCTCCTTGGAATTCATTGACTGTGCCCACTGCTGAGGAATTTCCCATGTAGCACAGCGGGTAGGGCGTTTGCCTTGCATGTGGCCATTCCAGGTTCGATTCCTCCATTCCTCTCGGAGAGTGTGGCAAGCTACCGAGAGTATCTCGCCCGCATGGAAGAGCCCGGCAAGATACCCTTGGTGTATTCGATATGCCAAATATAATAACAACAAGTCTCACAATGGAGATGTTGCTGGTGCCCGTTCGAGCAAATCGATGAACAACGGGAGGACAGTGCTCCAGTGCTATACTGCATTATCTTCAGGGGTGTTAATGGGTGGGGGTGGGGGAGAAGTCCAATTTTGAGGTCCAGGCTGAAGGGATAGTGGTTTCTATGGCCTATTAGTCCCATGGAACATCCCCAGTGTCAGAGCACAGACCCAAGAAATCAGGCACATTTCTTTCTGTGTCTATGACCAACTGCCAACATCTTACTAGCCAAAGCAAATTCTATGGCTAATTCCAAAGTATGGCCAGTGTGTGTGTGTGTGTGTGTGTGTGTGTGTGTGTGTGTGTGTGTGTACACTTCATTCATCAGGCCAAAGATATGGCTATGGCACATGCTACTGAGGAAGTAAGCACTGGGATCAATAATTCAAACAGCGTGGCCTTGCACAATGATCACGGTTCATAACTTAGCTCATGCACTTTTTAGAACAAAGTTGATACACAAAAAGAGGAAAAAAGGAAGTAAACAAACCAGCGTGTTAATCGGGTTGTTTCAGGCCAGTGGTTTTAATTTTCTTCTTTGTCCTTTGATTTCTCTAAGCATTCTCAGATGAGTACGTGTTACCCATAAAAGTCTGACAATGAACCCAAAGCACATCGTTCATTATTTCCCATAATGTTGGGAGGTATTTGGAGAGAGGAAGAAGCCATAATTGCAGAGCATATTCAGAGGAAGTCCACGGTCTTTGGGGAGGGAGGTAGCCGTAGATATAATTGGGGTTTCCTAGAATCTGAGGGATTTGGGGTGTGATGCAGATAGTTGAGGTGGGAAACTCATATTTAGGGGAGAGATAGTAGCATGGTTTGAAGCACTGTTAGATCAGATGGGAAGTGGGTCTGCGGAGGTACAGGTATGCCAGGATGATGACCTGTATGCTCAGTCGCAGAGAACTGAGCATGAGTACCCAACATCCTCCTACCTCAAGTGGAGATGAAAGCAGGACCCAAGAGGAAGAGCATTGACCCAATTCAGTAAAAGGAAGCTGTGCAGAAGTGGACGTGGTTCTGTCTGTGAGTGTACTTCTGCCCAACTCCCTTTATCTTTTAAAGGAAGATGAAATCAACAAGAACCTGGGATCTTATACTGTGCCACGTGTTAGAATCACCTGAGTGGTGATGGGGATGTTCCGTGAGGTCCAGACTGCTCATCCCCAACTCTAGAGAGGCTCATTCCAAGTTAGTACCCAGGTAATGTTGATGCTGCTGGTCCCGGGACCATACTTTGCCACTGCTCCCAAACCACTGTTTCCCAAGCTACACATGGTTGGTACTACCTGGAGAGCTTTTAAATAGACTAGGCTGCACCCCAGACCAATTAAACCAGAATCTAGGGGTGGGACTCAGCTATTGGTATTTTTTTTTTATAGAGCTCCCAAGGTGAATACAATGTGCAGTCGAGTTTGAAAACTGCTGCTCTAAGGAGAATTAATTTAATCTGTTTAACTACAGAGTACGTTGGCAGCAGGTACTAAATTAGCTCATCACCAACCACCACCCCTTTCTCTATGGACCAAGGCCTGGAAATGGGCTTATGAAAGTCTCTTGGAAGACAGATGCTTGAAATTTGGAATGCACTCACTTGCCTGGCTCCCAAAGAAATGAGGCGAAGCGCTTGGCGGAGGAGGGAATGATGAGAAATCGGGGGACGCTTCACCTGGTTATGTCCAGAGTGAAGAGGGACGCATGGGAGGCCAGCTGCTGTGGTGGCGAGTGCAGAGACTTAAGATAGCAACACTGAAAAGATATGCATGTACTGAGCGGTTGAAAGGATTTTGTTCACTTTGGAGCACATCTCTGGACACTCCTGGAGTCGCCACAGAAGTTGTCACCTCAGGCACTTTCAGAACCATGGCGGGAGGAGGAGATTGAGCCCTTGCTGAGTCTCCATTATCTCCCTACCTTCTTTCATTGAGACTCTCTCCCATTCAAGCATCTTCCAAGTCCCATTCTCTCTGGTGCTCTTGGATTCAGAAAGCGTTGGATTATAGTTCCAAGCATTTTAGGCTTAACGTTAGGTTGTCCTTTCTCCTCCGCCAGAGAATTTATGTTAATTGAGTTACACCCATTGCAGTGCTCCTGGGGGCACCCCCAAACCCACTGGGGCTCTCCCAGTTATCCATGTTTATCTCTAACCTCTCCTTTGTTCTTCTTCCCCTACCTGCTTAAATACATATATCTCCAGATCAGACGGGGCAATTTGCAAACCCAAACCTTCTGATGGCTCTGGATTTTGTATATGTAAGTGAAATATTTGCTTTTTTCTTTCCTGGATGCTCTTTGTATATTTTTATTTTAGAGCAATGTCCATTTTGTATAGACACAGGAAGACAGTTAATGCTATGATTTTGTTTATGGGGGCTAATTGATTCTGAAAAATATTAACTCCTGGGAATCCATCATATTTACCTGACTTAAGCTTCAGTTGCCCTTTAATTGATCTTAGTTACTTACACCCCAAAAGGTGGGTCCCACTGAGGGACTTGGATGGACCCAGGACAAGCCGTAAGCTACCCTGGCTTGAAAAGAGCCATAAAAAGTTTGATAGGTTAAGAGCATTGCCATGGAATAAGCTCTGTCATGACCCACAAATAATTTATTGAGAGGACCCTATTGGTGTTAGGGTCCTAACCCCAGCTAACCTGGCCTGAGGACTGAAGTCTGGGAAATATAGTGAGATGTCTCCAGGAAAAGCCACCCTTTACCGTAAGCCCAGAGAGACCACTTTAAGCTTAATTTAAGGTATAGATAAGAGTCTATATCTCTTACTGTGTTTATACAAAATGACTAGAAATAGTATTAAGAGGCAAATTTATTTCATTGTGTAGATGTACCAAAGATGGTTGGAGGGATCGCTTGGGATGGGAGATGTGTGCTGAAAATAGATAAAGGAACAAACATGATGGCTTCTCATTAGCTGTAATCTGTATTGCAAACCATAATACCCATAAGGAGCGAGAGACAGAGAGAGAGAGAGTGAAAGAGAGAGAGAGAGAGGGCAATTGTCTGCTATGGAGGTGAGGGAGGTATGGGAAGAGGGGAGGGAAACTGGAGACATTGGTGGTTGAAAGCGTGGTGGAGGGATGGATGTTCCATCATTGTATGACTGAAACTCAAACATGAAAATTTTGTAACTGTAGCTCACCATGATTCAAAAAAAAAAAAGCAATATGCCTGACATGGAACGCCACTCTGGGTGCATCTCCTAGATGGAATCCAGAGTGCTGGAACCCCTAGTTGGGTGCTGCCTTTGGGTGCAGTCTCCTAGAAGAATTTCTTCTGAATGAGGAGCTTTACATCTGCTTATGTTCAACCAACACTTATATGTAATTGTGTCCCCCAATCCTTCACAATTTCTATAATAATCCTGATTGATTTGAATAACGATATCACAGGTTACCAGCCTGTGGAGTCGTTCGTTCATCCATCAACCAGGGGGATGGCTGTCCCAAGTGTACCCAGGGACTCGGTCACTGCGGGACAGTGATCAAACAGGAGGGATCATGCTTTTAGCCAAAGAGACATTCATTTAGAACGTTTCTCCTCTCCCGAGAGACACCTACATCCTCAATTACCATTCCCCCTGGAGATCCAGGAGACACGGTGGATGTAAGTGAGGCACTTGGACAGTGGGAGGACACTCGGGGAAGTAGGAGAGAGGGACTAGCCTCCCTGGCTTCGCTATGGGCTGAATGGTGTCTGTATCAATCCATATGATCAAGTCCTACCCACCCCACCCCCCGGTCCCTTAGAAGATTTTTGCCAAGAGGGTCTTTTGGCAGGTGATTGGGGTAAAGTAATGAGGTCATAGGGATGCACCCCATTCACATACAGTGGGCATCCTTACAAGAAAAGAAGTTAGTGAAGGGGGACTGGAGCAATAGTACAGCAGGGAGGGCATTTTCCTTGCACGTGGCTGAACCGGGTTCGATCCCTGGCATCCCATGTTGTCCCCCGAGCACCACCAGGAGTAATTCCTGAGTGCAGAGCCAGAAGTAACTCCTGAGCATCGCTGAATGTCACCCAAAAAGCCAAAAAAAGAAAAAAGAAGTTGGTGGAGGATGATGACACGAAGATGCAGAGAGATAGCTGCCTGCATGTCATGAAGAGAGAGCTGGGAAGAAGCCATCCCTGCGCTCCCTGGATGTCAAATATCTATCTTCCGGTGAGAAAATCCTTCTGTATGCCATCATGCCGAGGACTTTTTTAAAACTCTTCTTTAAAATTTTTATTAGTGAGACACCATGAGGTACAGTTGTAGGCTTACAAATTTTTGTGCTTGGGTTTCAATTATACAATGATCAAATACCCATCCCTCCACCAGTGCCCATTTCCCACCACCACGGATCCCAGTATCCCTTCAACCCCCCCATCCCCCCCATCCCCCCTGCCTCTGTGGCAGGGCAATCCCTTGTGTTCTCTCTCTGCTTTTGGGTGTTGTGGTCTGCAAAAGAGGCTTTGAGTGGCAAACATGTTCAGTCCATAGTCTACTTTCAACATGCATCTCCCCTCCTGGGAGGATCCTCCAAACACCCTTTATTTGGTGCTCCCTTCTCTATCTGAGCTGCCCTTTCCCCTAGAATGCCCGGCTGGCCTCTAAGCTATGGAGTAATCCTCCTGGTGCTGATCTCAGCTATTTTTGGGTATTAATCTCATATTTTGTTACTTTATATTCCCCAGATGAATGCAATCTTTCTATGCCTATCCCTCTCTTTCTGACTCATTTCGCTTAGCATGATACTTTCCATGTTGTACCACTTGTATATAAATTTCATGACTTCATCTTTTCTAACAGCTACATAGTACTCCATTGTGTAGATGTACCAAAGTTTCTTTAACCAGTCATCTGTTCTTGGGCACTCAGGTTTCTTCCAGTTTCTGGCTGTTGTAAAGAGTGCTGCAATGAACAAACAATTGCAGATGTCACTTCGACTATACTTTTTTGCCTCTCTGGGATATATTCCCAGGAGTGGTATTGCTGGGTCAAATGGGAGCTCAATTTCTAATTTTTTGAGAATCGTCCATACTGTTTTCCAGAAGGGCTGAACCAGTCGGCATTCCCACTAGCAGTGAAGGGGGGTCCCTTTCTCCCCACATCCGTGCCAACATCACTTGCTTTTGTTCTTTTGGGGAATGTGGGCCAGTCTCTGTGGTGTGAAATGATATCTCATTGTTGTTTTGATCTGCATCTCCCTGATGATTAATGATGGGAGCATTTTCTCATGTGCCTTTTTGCCATTATAGCACAGCAGCAGGGCGTTTGCCTTGCATGCAGCCAACATGGTCGACCCGAGTTCGATTCCTCCGTCCCTCTCGGAGAGCCCGGCAAGCTACCGAGAGTATCTCACCCACGTGGCAGAGCCTGGCAAGCTCCCCATGACGTATTTGATATGCCAGACACAGTAACAACAAAGTCTCCAATGGAGACGTTACTGGGCCCGCTCGAGCAAATCAATGAACAATGGGAGGACAGTGACAGTGACTTTTTGCCATTCAGATTTCTTCTTTGAGAAAGTTTCTGTTCATTTCGTTACCCCATTTTTTTGATGGGGTTGGATGTTTTCTTCTTGTGGAGTTTAACCAGTACTTTGTATATCCTTAATATCAACCCCTTTTCGGAGGGATATTGGGCAAGTATCCTTTCCCATTCTGTAGACTGTCTTTGTATTTTGGTCGCTGTTTCTTTCGAGGTGCAGAAGCTTCTTAGTTTAAGATAGTCCCATTTGTCTATCTCTGTTTTCACTTGCCTGGCCAGTGGCGTGACATCTTTGAAGATGCCGTTAGCTTCAATGTTGTGGAGGATTTTGCCAACCTTGTTCAATGTACCTTATGGATTCCAGTCTGATGTTGAGGTCTTTAATCCATTTTGATCTTACTTTTGTACATAGTGTTAGGCAGAGATCTGAGCCCATTTTTTTTGCATGTAGCTGTCCAGTTTTGCCAGCACAATTTGTTAAAGAGGCTTTCCTTGATCCACTTCACATTTCTTGCTCCCATATTAAAGATTAGATGATCATATGTTCGGGGGGGGGGGAGATGTCAGTATATTCAACCCTGTTCCATTGGTCTGCAGCTCTGCCTTTGTTCCAGTACTATGCTGTTTTAATTATTACTGCTTTGTAGTAGAGTTTGAAGTTAGGGAGGTTGATTCCTCCCATTTTCTTTTTCCTAAGAATTGCTTTAGCTATTCGTGGGTGCTTATTGTTCCATATGAATTTCAGGAGTGTTTGCTCCATTTCTTTGAAGAATGTCATGGGTATCGTTACAGGGATTGCATTGAATTTGTACAATGCTTAGGGGAGTATTGCCATTTTGACAACGTTAATTCTCCCGATCCATGAGCAGGGGATATCTTTCCATTTTCTCGTGTCCTCTTTTATTTCCTGAAGTAGCGTTTTGTAGTTTTCTTTGTATAGGTCTTTTACTTCCTTAGTTAAGCTGATTCCTAGGTACTTGATTTTCTGGGGCACAATTATGAACGGATTTTTTTTATGTCACTTTTTTCTCTCTCTATTTGTGTATAGGAAAGCCATGGACTTTTGGGTATTGATTTTATAGCCTGCAACTTTACTATACAAGTCTATTGTTTCTAGGAGTTTCTTGGTAGAGGGTTTAGGGTTCTCTATGTATAGTATCATGTCATCTGCAAATAGTGAGAGCTTGATTTCTTCCTTTCCTACCTGAATACCCTTAATATCTTTTTCTTGCCTAATTACTATTGCAAGTACTTATATTGAACAGCAGTGGAGAGAGTGGGCATCCTTGTCTCGTGCCTGATCTTAGAGGGAAGGTTCTCAGTTTTTCCCCATTGAGGATGATGCTTGTTGTAGGCTTGTGGTAGATGGCTTTAACTATATTGAGGAAAGTCCCCTCTATACTCATTTTGGCGAGGGTTTTCATCATAAACGGGTTCTGGATATTGTCAAATGCTTTCTCTGCATCTATTGATATAATCATATGGTTTTTATCTTTTCTTTTGTTGATATGATGGATTATGTTGATTGATTTCCGAATGTTAAATCATTCTTGCACCCCCGGGATGAATCCCACTTGGTCATGGTGTATGATCTTTTTGATGAGTTGTTGAATTCTATTTGCTAGTATTTTGTTGAGAATCTTCGCATCCTTGTTCATCAGGGATATCGGCCTGTAGTTTTCTTTTCTTGTGCTGTCTTTGTTTCCTTTTGGTATGAGAGAGATATGGGCTTCATAGAAACTGTTTGGGAGAGTTTCTGTTTCTTCAATTTCCTGGAAAAGCTTGAGAAGAACTAGCAATAGGTCCTCTTAAATGTTTGGAAAAATTCGCTAGTGAATCCATCTCGACCTGGGCTTTTGTTTTTTGGAAGACTTTTGATTACAGTTTCAATTTCCTTAATGCTAATAGGACTATTCAGGTACTCTAGATCTTCTTGATTCAGCCTTGGGAGATTATAGAAATCCAGGAATTTATCTATTTCTTCTAGGTTCTCTTGTTTCATGGCATACAGACTTTCAAAGTAGTCTCTGATGATCTTTTGAATTTCTTTGGTTTCTGTTGTGCTATCTCCCTTCTCATTATTGATTTGGTTTATTAGGGTTCTCTCTTTCTTTGTGAGTCTTGCTAGTGGTTTACCTATCTTTTTTATTTTCTCAAAGAACCAGCTCTTGGTTTCATTGATCTTTCAGATTATTTTTTGGGTTTCCATGTCGTTTATTTCTACTCTAAGTTTTATGATCTTTTTCCTTCTGCCTGGTTTGGGCTCCTTTTGTTGGTACTTTTCTAAGATCTTGAGCTGTGAAGGCAAGTTGTTTATGTGTGCCCTTTCTTCCTTCCCGAGAAATGCTTTCAGAGCTATAAATTGTCCCCTTAACATGGCTTTAGCTGCATCCCATAGGTTCTGGTAGCTCGTGTCTTCATTCTCATTTGGTTCCAGGTATCTTTTGATTTCGCCTTGACTTTCTTCCTGACTCACTCATTGTTCAACATTGAGTTGTTTAATTTCCAGGTGTTTGAATTGGTTCTCCGTGTCTGTGTGTGATTCATTTCTATATTCAGTGCATCATGGTCTGAAAAGATGGTTGATACTATTTCTATCTTCCTGATTGCGAGGGGGGTTACAACCTGGGGTAGGGAAGAAGACCCGGCACAGCGTTGGGGACGAACAGGAAGAAGCTCAGGGCCCAGGGTCCTAGAGGATGCCTGGGGCGCATACGCGGAGAAAGCCAAGTCCCAGGTTCGAATGCAGACACTTTTTGTTGGTCTTAGCAGCTGATAAAAGTTACTCTTTCTCTGGTAACTTCATCACCATAATTACAAGGGCAAACTCCAAATAACCGTGGCTGCTGCTGATTTGGGCCAGCAGTTCTCACATGACCTAGGTCTGCCCAATCATCATTATGTTCCATGGAGCCGTAGTAGAAGAATCCAAGCTCTATGAAGCTAGTCTGAAGAAATTCAGGCTGAATTTTTGAGGCATTCTTCTTCTTAATATTAGTCGTTATTTAGCATGTGCACTGCAGACTTATAAGGAAAGAATTAGTATTAGTCAAGTCTAGCAGACCTGGGGTTGGAGTCCAGAGGAGAAAGAGGAAAGAGGCATGTCACTGTTGGATTCTCATATTCCACATTCTTCTTGGGGGCCTTACTGCGTTCCTGCTCTTATATTCCACCTCTAAGACATCCCCCCAAACTTAGAATATGATATGCGACTGTTTGACATGACTCTATTATGCCTACCACAGAGTACTGGTTGAATTTCCCTGAAATATGGATGAGGAGAACTAATGATTTGTCTCCTTTTTTTTGGGCCACACCCAGCGATGCTTAGGGGTTGCTCTTGACTCTGCACTCAGGAATTACTTCTGTCAGAGCTCAGGGCACCATTTGGGATGTTGGGGATCGAACTGGGTGGTGGGTGTTCAAGGCAAGCACCTTACCTGCTCTACTATCTCTCTAGTCCCCAGTGATTTTTATTAATTATTTTTGTGAGGGTGCCTTCTGAGTGGTACTCAGGGGGCTCATGGCCATTCACAGAAAAAATGTCAGTAGGACGAATATTTCTGTGGTAGGGCCCTGAGTTGCAATGCTCAGGGCCACTCAGGCAGTGCTTAGGGGCTTCCAGGGTGATATCGAGTGATGCATGGGAGGGGGGGGGATGGAGGGGTCTAGGTGGTGCCATGAATGGGACCAGGGCATACATCCTAACCCTGTCCTATTTCCTGGTCTCTGATTCGTCTTTGCATTCGCACATTGCAGTAGTAGACTAGATGTCAACTTGCAACCAAAGAGTGTTGTCTCGGGTCCCTTAGCACCATCTGGACCAGGTTGATGGGACTCAAGTCGAGAGTGCTCCCCAGATTAGTGTCTCCTCTTGAAGCCTGAAGTCGACTCTGCAGAACACATCCACAATCTCACGTGTCCTTGTAAAGCAGCAGAGGAAACCGCAGATCCCTCCCTCAAACTGGGGATTCCAAACAGGAACTTTAGAGCCAATCCAGGTTCAAAGTCGAAGCCACTTGATTCAGCCTACCAGGCTAATTAGATTTAATTCATCATGTACTCCAATCTGTAAAGCTTAATACTCAACCTGACCTTACAGCCTGATGTGCCTAATCTTTAATTCATCCTGGTGGCCAATTAGCAATTTCCTTGTAGAAACACCTTTTGGGTGGCCGACTTATACATAATGCATCTCTGGATGTTAATTGGGTTGACTCTGGGTCTGTTTTGCAGCCTCCCAAACTCCCCTGTGATGTTGGGGACGGAATGCGATGAAATAACTGTCATAGAATGTTTACCCTGGTGCCCAGCCAACAACTGGAGGTGCTCAATCTGCATCATGAGTTGTTTTGTTTTTGTATGGAGGGGACAGGAGTTCTGGGGTTCATTTGGGCCACACCTCATGGTACCTGGGAGGCCACACAATATGGGGGGTTGGATCAAAATTCTGGCAGGTCACACACGTGCTCCAGCCCTTGGGGCTGTCTCCATGGCCCCACACTGAGCTGTTTTGATGATGAGCTTCACTTAGGTAAGACAAGAAGGACAACACCCCACAGAAGTCACTCCAGGTCATTCCTCCATCCTCTCTTGATGTCAAGTGCCTCTTGGAGGATTGAGGGGTGGACTAGGTAGGGATATTTCTGTCGGTGCCTTCACCAAAGCTGAGGATTAACTGGACCCACAAGTCGTAACCTGACATAAGGCTTTATAGCTCCTTGCCCAGCATATGGTGGTCATATATTTAAGCCTTCTGGTCAAGGAATCTTTCAAGGCCAAGGGTATCACTGCTCCCTGATGAGCTGAATCAGTTATTTCCCAAGAAGTACAGGCTGGTCAGGTTGATAGTGGAAAGTGTACTTGCACTTGTAATTCTCTCCCTCTCTCTTTCTCTCTCTCTCCCTCTCTCTCTTTTTTTTCTTTTTGGGTCACACCCGGTGATGCACAGGGGTTACTCCTGGCTCATGCACTCAGGAATTGCTCCAGGTGGTGCTCAGGGGACCATAGGGGATGCTGGGAATTGAACCCGGGTTGGCCACGTGCAAGGCAAATGCCCTACCCGCTGTGCTATCGCTCCAGCCCCCCCCCCTTATCTCTATCTCTGTAACCGAATCTCTCTTTCACTCTCTCTTTCTGAGATATAGAAATAAGAGAGATATAAAAAATCCATTGTTTACCCAATCACAAACTCATGAAAATAACACCCCGATCCCAAGGGGAAATGAAGACCCTCCTGCCTTTATTTTTAGAACCACATTTATTTTGCGCACTCTTTAATGAAAAAAAGATGAAATAAGGCGATGACTTCTTTGCTGGCATAGAGATCTTGATAATGATTTTTGATGATTACTTTCCCTAAAGTACTTTTAGAAGATGACTTTGAATCTGCCCATTTTAAGGTTTCCCTGATAGCTGAGATGAAACACCTTGATCTGCTTCCATAAAAACACACATCACATCAATTAACGAATATCGCCAGGGGCAGGCTCCTTGTTCAACATCTGCTCTGATGATCACGGCACCCGTAGAATATATTAAGGCAGTATGGCCACGGATTTCGACTGCCCTTCAAGAAGCTGCAGATTTTCCCATTAGCCCAATGACCCCCCCAACACCTCATCAGAGTTCTCCTCTCCCACGCTGCCGTATTCAGAGGGGTAAGGGTATTTATTACTGTGGGAAGACACTTAATCTCCACCTGCGAAGAATTTGTTTTCCCCAAAGGCATCAAGTTCAAGGTAAGAGTGCCAAGGAGCTGGCAGGATAGTATAGTGGGGAGGGCACTTGCTTTGCAAGTGGCTGACCAGGGTTTGATTTCTGGCACCCGATTGGGTTCTCTGGGCCCTGCCTGCAGTGGTTCCTGAGGGCAGAGTCAGGAATAACCCTCTTAGGAGCATAGCCTGGTGTGTAATCACACAAAAAATAAAAGGCCGGCGGTCAGGCCATTTCCCCACTCCAAGAAGTTCGATGGCGATGGCCAGGCGGAAGAAGGAAACGAGGGTCAGGCTGGTCGGTCTTAGCAGCCGTTTATTACATGGAAGAGATGTATGTCATGGAGGCCCCAGGATCTCTCAAGCACGTGCGCCTTTGTTCTCTCAGCTTCGGTCCTCAGTCCCATCTTCCCAGGTTCTCTGATGCACGTGTCCCCCCAGAGAGCCCTGAAATCTCCCTTATATAGATCATAGTACCTCTAAAGGGCGCAATATAGTGATGTCATCAAAAGGAGTTACAGAAAGAACATTGAGGCAAAACATACATTGTTTCTTTACATCCACATGTCAGTAATCCTTTTACAAGCTACAAGCACTTGGATTAGCACAACAAAGACCAGTCTGCTAGAGCTTCGAATCTACATCTCCAAAATCAGCCAGCTTGGAGCCAGGCATCTACATCCCAAAGATCAGGCCTGGCTTAGCACCTGGGATCTGCATACCTAAGGCCAGCTAGGTTCCTGTGAGATAAGAGAAACTGCCTCAATATACTGAAATCATTTACTGAAGGCAGTTTGAAGGGGAGAAAGTTCAGTCTCATCCAAGCTAGTCAGGACACATAGGAAAACTGCTTCTAGGGCAGATTCTCATTTAGCAGATCAACTCACACTAGAACAGATTTCCCTGGATGTGTTTCTCCTCTCCTTGTCCGACCAACATATAAACGTACATGATATAAATCATTTTGTATGGACACAGTAAGAAATACTTTGAGCATATAGAATTGCTCTCCCAGGGCCATCTCAATCTCAGATTGCAGTGCTCAGGCCAGATAGCTTTCCTATTCCTAGCAGCAGGGTCCTAGTCTCGTCGTTACTTTTGGATCATGACAGCATTTGCCTATGATCAAACTCTTAACTTAGAGTTAAGAATCGTGGCACCTTGGCCTGGCCCATCGTGATGCCAGGGTAGCACATAACATACAGGCTTGCCCTGGTTCCATCCAGTCCCACGTCGGGACCCTGCCCTTGGGGTGCTAGGAAGTGAGGGCAACTGAGGCTTAAGTTGAGAAGGCAGATGCCTAGGAGTGAATAATATTCAAAGCCAATTAAATCCTAAGTTATGAAGCATAATATTAATTAATTGTCTTCCTGTATCTATACAAAAGGACATTGCATTAAGGTAAACTGCTCAAAAGACATAAGGAGAGGAGAAAGGCAATATTAACTTACAGTACAGCTTCAGTGTCTAAGAAGGATGAGACCTTACAAATTGGCTGGGGAAGAGAGTATAGAAGTGGTTACAGACAGACAAAGTAATGGGAGTGACTCGGGAGCACTGTGATGGGTGCAATCTGATAAACCTAAGCTCCGTGTACTCCAACAGCCTGGTGTGTGTGACTCCCAAACAAAAACAGACAAAAACCAGAATGCAAAGGCATGAGAACAATCTCTGGAGCACTGCTTGCATGAGCAGCACTTGTCTACCCAGCAGACACTGTCCATTTGATTTATTTTTTTAAATTTATTTTAATTTTTTTGCTTTTTGGGTCACACCTGACACTGCTCAGGGGTTACTCCTGGTTCTGCACTCAGGAATTCTCCTGGCGGTACTCAGGGGACCACATGAGATGCTGAGGATTGAACCCAGGTTGGCCTCATGCAAGGCAAACTCTCTCCCCGCTGTGCTATCACTCCAGCTCCCTGACACTGCCCATTTGAGATGAGTGAGAAAACAAGCAAAGGGGGTTCAAAGGGTGGATCTAGGCCTATGGGCACTAAGTCACCAACATACCCCCTTTCTTAGGGGGTGACAGTGACTTCTGACCTTCTGACCAAGGGCTGCTAGCCCTGTGGTAGACAGAGGTCACACAAACCAGATATCCCCTTCCTTAGGGGTGACTGATCTCTGACCTAACGGTTGGCCCTGTGGTGTAGAGGTCACATAAACCACAATGTTGTTCTTCTGGGCAATCAGACCTTGTGTGACCACTCACCCAGCATTTCCACCGAGAAGACATCTTGGGGGCTGGGGCTGTCCATGCCCTGTGGCCACTCCTCGTGCTTTCTTGTCTGGGCTGTGTCCTGGGGGAGCTGGCTGCCATGTTGGAAGGACCTCGGGCTCTGTGGAGAGGACCCTATGCTCAGTGATGGAAGCCTCCAGGCCCCAGGAGGGGAGTGAAACTTCTTGGAGGTGATTCCTCCGGGATTGAGATAAACGAGACCCCTGCCAGCACCCTCGCTGTGCCCTTATTCTTAACCCCTGGAACAGAAAAATAATGCATGTTGTTCTAGGGGAACTTATTTGGGGAGAATTTGTTACTCACCATTTAGAGGGAATGCCGTGGGGTTTTGTTCCTTACACGTCACAGAATCCAGGCAACTTGCGAGGTGGAAGGACCCTAAGGGATATGTCTTGTTGTTCGGATCCATATAGTGATCCATCTTCTGGCCACAGAGTCATGGATTTCCTTTGGGTGCTTTCACATCTTGCCTGGTCTCGCAATGAAGACTGAGACCAGTCCAACCTGATTGAGAGGCATATTTGAAAAAAATTTGTTTTTAAAAAGAAGAATCATATTATTCAAGTTGTCTGCCCTTCAACAACTCAGATATGATTTCACACCATTCATACCAAAATTTTACCGGTGTTTTCAAGAATCTTTCAAATTCCTCCTAAAAGTCCATCTGGAAGATTGAATGGGTGACTTTGCCCAAGGATATTTTGAAAGGAGATAATAAAGGATCCCAATGACACTTTGTGAGCAAAAGGACTTAGTTGATTAATTCACAAAATGCTTGATAAGACTTTTACCATTAAAGATTGGGCCAAGGTGATGAGGATTCGTGGTGCTGGGTTCTAGGCACTTTGGTGGTGGTTCAGTGTAGTAACTTTGTGCATCAATACCACAGCAATACCAAACACTTTAATAGTTTTGTAACTGTATTGCCAGAACAATACAAAATCTAAAAGAGTGTTTTACCACCAAAACAATGAATGCAATATCGGTGTAAGGAAAGACCAGTGGGATAAAAAAGATCTTTGATTAAAACCTAAGCAGTGGATCATGTAAGAACTCAACAAGACACTACAAACCAATGGAACCGGGGAGTTAAAGGAATCTTGAACCTTAGTAGGTTCAGATATAGCTCTCAGATACATTCCAAATGAAGTAAAGAGACCTGGTAACAAAATCCCCTTAAAAAAGGAGAAATTTACTGTAAGGTATTTATTTCAGTTTGAGGCACAATTTTCTTCTCTGATATGAAACACACAGAAGAACTAACAAGAATAACACTAACAGATTCAATTAAAAAATTGAGAATTGAGGGCCAGAGTGATAGTACAGTGGGTAGGGCATCTGCCTTGCATGTGGCTGACCCTGGTTCGATCCCCGGCACCCTATAGAGTCTCTCGAGCACCACCAGGAGTAATTTCTGAGTGCAGAGCCAGGAGTGACCTCTCTGAGCATTGTTGAGTATTACCCAACAGGACAAAAAGTTGAGAACTTTGAGTAAGTTCTGGGGAGATCATGGAGAGCATGGGAAAAAAATCACATAACTTTATACAACAAAGCACAATGTGTAAAATTAGAGGGCATCCGGCAATTGGCATGGGGAGATATTTGCAAAGAATGTGGCAAAGATGAACAGCTTCACAATGCCTTGAAATCGTTTTAAAAAAAAATCAAAGGAAAATGTGCAAAGGGCACGAAATGTTGATTTCCAGAATGAGACACACAATTGGACTCTAAGTATATGAGGAAAATGTTCCCTTTTAATAGGTATAAAGCATTTGAAACCTAGGAGAAAATATGGCATAATTTTACCTGTCGGAGCAGCCAATTAAAACATGATGAGCTGTGGTGCCAGCTATAGGGTGACGAGCAGACACTGTAAGTGCTGCTGGGCTTTAGATAAATGGGGGAAAATTAACTTGAGACTCTCTGGTTATTCTGATCTCAAATTGAGGTGATGTGTCCCTGTTCATTACAGCCGGAGTCAGACGAGATAATAAATGTAAAATACCACAAACGGTGTAAACGCTCATTATTGACATGGGTGGGGAGGGCAAGGGAATGGGGGAGGGATGGAAGATTTCTGAGGATGGGAGAGTGAGGGATTAGTGGGTGAGCTGGGCTACCAATTAGTGTGGGACCCCAAGGAACTGTGAGTGGAGGAGAGACGAGAGGCCCGGGTCCTTCTTGCCTCCTGGATTTATGGATTTGGAAGCAGAGGATGTGTTACAAATGCTCAAGGAGAAGGGATTTATTAGGCTTTCCCCATGATGGATGACACATTTGGTCTCAATCCTAGGACAGCCACCACAAATCAGGCTGCTCTCTGATGACTGACCTCTTCCAACACCCGCTGCCCCGGGGGCGAGAGCCTGGTGCTCCTTAACCCCTTGTTACGGCCTCGGTTTATCCAGAAACGGCCCTAGCAACTCTCCGACAGTGTAGCCGGCATCCTTCGCGAATCATCTCTGAGTCCAAAGATCTGCCGTGAGCCAGATTTAGGATTTGACAGGGTCCAGAGACAAAACACCGGTCTTTCTTTTTACCTCCGCTCACTCGGGTTGGATTCCAAGTGGCTGCTGTTTTGAGTAAATGTATATGATGGAGATGCTTATCAGACATGGCAGCAATGGTGCGTCCAGAGGAGAGGGTCATCTGATGGGTCTTATAAAGGGGCAGGCTTCAGGATGAGCCGCAGTCAATATGGGTCGGGTGGGATGTGAAGGATGCAAGGCGTCTGGGACCGCAGATGTGGTCAGTGGAGAAGCCTTGCTTTATGTGGCCAGAAGGAAGCACATGAGGCTCCCTCCGGGGGCAACGGAGACCATTTCCAGGTGTGGCAAATCTGCCTCACCACTGGGTGCCCCGAATCAGTACAGACACCTGGGAAACAAAAGCACAAGCTTGTCTTCTACTGAAACGAGCAGACTGCCAATCCGGGGACAGAATGCCATGTCAAGATTCACGTTACCATTTGGAAATCTGGATGGATGGGGCTGGAGAGAGAACTGAAGGGGTAAGGCATCTCCCTGGCACGCGGCTGATCCCAGCAGGATCCTGGTACCATACCTGGATCCTGGCACCTTTTAGAGTCCCCTGAGCACTGCCAGGAGTGAGCCCTGAGTGCAGCAGGGTGTCATCCCTCCTCCCCCCAAAAATCTGGAAGGAGTTTCTACCTAGGAGAGTGGGTGTGTGTGTGACGGGGAAATGGTTTTTAGCCTTTTTATTTTGTGTTGGCACCACACCTGGCAGTGCTCAGGGCTTGCTCCTGGCTCTGTGCTCAGCGGTCAGGCGATCTTGGGGATCCTATAAGGTGCTGGATTGAGTAGATTGAGTAGATGAGTGGTGTGCCAGGCAAGTGCCCTACCTTCTGTACTATCACTCTGCCCTCTTTCATTTCTTTTTTTGGGGCAGGAGGCTGGTGGTAGTTTGGGCCATGTTTGGTGGTGCTCAGGGCCTATTCCTGACTCTGAGCTCAAAGGTGACCTGTAGAGGTGTTTGGGGGACCATATGGTGCTGGGATTGGCAGTCTCCTTGCCCCCTGTATTATTTCTCCAGCCCAAAGTATGATTTTGAATCTGCAAGTCCGTAGACAATAAGTCCAATGTACTTCTATTGAAATGTGAACTGGGGCTGACTTGGTAACAGCAGGTCTGGAGAAGGGCTGAGGAGTTTTTAAGTTTCATTCAATATCAATACGTTTTTACTTTCTTTTTTGGCTTTTTTTTTGGGGGGGTCACACCTGGCGATGCTCAGGGGCTACTCCTGCCCCTGCACTCAGGAATTCCTCCTGGAAGTGCTTAGGGAACTCAATGGGATACCAGGGATCGAACCTGGGTCAGCCACATGTAAGGCAAATATGCTACCTGCTGTATTCCAGCCCTATATATTTCTATTTTCTATTTCATTAAATAGAAACATATTTATGCCTTGTTTGTCACTGAAAACCTATTCAGTTTTGCATGTTTAATCAGCATCAAAGGAGGAAGATGAAGTATGGTCAAGTTATTGGGGCTCCAGGCTCCTGATAACAGTGGGGGAGACCTGAGTTACTTTCATCTCACCCATCACCTGCATCAGAATTATAGGTGTGTGTGTGCGGGGGGGTGGGGCTGGCTTCTGGGAGAGTCTGTGTCTACCACCTCTGGCCATAAGTGGGCTAGAACCCTGGGCGCACAGGCCTGGCCATGGCTTTTCAAGGGCCGCCACTCCACATGGTCCTGCCATGGCATCTCTCTGTGTTGTTTTGCACAAAGAAACAAATAGAATCGTTATTCCGTGGCCGTGGCTGCTCTGCCTCGCTGACAGGCTTGTTGATGAACCCAAATGAGACAGTACACGCAGGTGTTTTGTAAACTGCAAATGGAGGTGGCGGTTACAGCACAGCACTGCAGGGGCCTCCCGTGGACTCTATTCAGAAGGACGCTGCCTGGCGTTGGATGGAGGGATGGGTGGGGGCGTGCTGGGGAGCATGGGGGCGCGCTGGGGAGAATGGGGGCGTGCTGGAGAAAATGGGGGTGCGCTGGGGAGAATGGGAGTGCTGGGGAGAATGGGGGTGCACTGGGGAGAATGAGGTTATTGGAGAGAATGGGGCGCACACTAGAGAGAACGGGTGTGCACTGGGGAGAATGGGGGCACACTGGGGAGAATGGGGGCATGCTGGGGAGAATGGGGGTGTGCTGGAGAAAATGGGGGTGCGCTGGGGAGAATGGGCGTGCGCTGGGGAGAATGGGCGTGCGCTGGGGAGAATGGGCGTGCCCTGGGGAGAATGGGAGTGCTGGGGAGAATGGGGGCGCGCTGGGGAGAATGAGGTTATTGGAGAGAATGGGGCACACACTAGAGAGAACGGGTGTGCACTGGGGAGAATGGGGGCGCGCTGGAGAGAATGGATGCGGAGAATGGGTGCTAGGGAGAATGGGGGTGCTGGAGAGAATGGGGGCATGCTGGGGAGAATGGGGGCCCTGGGGAGAATGGGGGGTTCTATAGAGAATGGGGGTGTGATACCCATCTCAGGTTTTGCCTGGAAGGGGTGGGGGTGTTCTTTTGGTGAAGGAACATCCTGCCTGGGGCAGTGACTCTGGCACAGACTCACACACAGCCGCTCTCGGAAACAGGTCTTGCTTCTGCAGCCTTGACGTGAGAGCCGAGTCATCTGAATTTAGTACTTTTCAAGTTTTCTTTTTCTTTTTTTTTTCCTCTTTCCACTAGCAACCATGAGAAGGAAGGGTTGACCTTTAATTTATAATCCTCATGTCACTGAGCCAAGCAGAACTTAACCTATGTCGGTTGTGGTTCAGAGCTGTCTGCCTGGCTTGGGGAAAAAAAAAAGGCAGGACAGGTTTTCAGTGTCAGGCTGTAGGAAAAGAAAAGTACATTTTAAAGGGAAAGAGCCAAGTGGGATCAGGGGCCAAAGGCGGGCCTCAGTGGGGAGACAGATCTAGAAAGATGAAGGGAGAGGCCACAGTGAGGAAGTTTAAAAAATGGAGGAGACACAGATGAAGCAATCATAGTGTCTGTGACTTTTAGCGTCAACCACCCCCCGAGCCCAGTGGGGGGCCCCAAAGGGCAGGACTGGGATGGCCAACCCAGTGTGTGGGAGGCCGAGATAGCGCAGCAGAGGGCTACCCTGGATCATTATTGGGGTCCAGTGGAATATATTGCTCTTAAGCATTTCAGAGCTGCTGGGTGGAGAGGGGTGGAGAATGGTCAGGAAACATCCCCACGATTTCTCTCCTGAACCCCAAACCCATTTGTATAAGCCCAGAGGCACCCTGGAGACCCTTGAGTAACAGCAGAGGACACATTTATTTTGTGGGGGGAAGGTTTTTGGGGTCACACCTGATAATGCTCAGGGGTTACACCTAGCTCTGTGTTCAGGAATCATTCCTGACAATGCTTAGGGGACCCTAAGGGATGCTGGAGATTGAATCCTGGTTGGCTGCATGCAAGACTAGTGCTTCCCTGCTGCTGTACTGTCTCTCCAGCACCGAGGACACATGATTTATTCTGAACACTTTCAGGATGCTCTAACTCATGCCCCCAAGCTCCAAACAACTTGAAATCATGCACTTGTTTTGATGGAGGTAGAACGGGCAGACAACCTTATCTTAGTTTCAGGTGTACCCCAGAATTATTCCATATTTGTCTGCATTGTAGAAAGATCACCCCATGTTGAGTTAGCATGGTTCTGGTACTTCGATTTTTTTTTGTGTGTGTGAGGAAACTTTGTAAGATTTACTCTCTGAACCATGTTCAAACACACAGAACAGAAGTTTGGAATGGCAACCTCTGTGCTGGAGACGGCACCCCAGGTCTTGGTTGATGTCTGCAAGTCTGGACATGGGGGCTCTGCTTGTTTGTTCTGTCTCTGATGTGGGGTTTCCTTTCATGGTCTGGCTGCTCCTGAAACTGGAAAATGTAGGGTACCTTTAGCCTTAGGTCAGCATGCAGAATTATGGAAATGATGCAAATTAATTACTCTGCACATCAACCTACAGTATAGATTGCTTATTTTGGAGTCACTTTTTGGGGGGCAAGGGGTTTGGGCCACACCTGGTGTGTTGCTCAGGGTTTACTTCGGGCTCTATGCTCAGGGGGTCATTCCTGGTGGGCTTGGGAGATCCTATAGAATGCTGGAGACTGAATTCTCGTTGGCTGTGTGCAAGGCAATCGCCCTACCCACCATACTATCTCTTCAGTCCCTAGTTTTATTTTTTATAAATGTATACACATGGACACACACACACATATATCTATATTTATATCTCTATCTATCTATCTATATGCTGACCCCTGTCAACAATCAAGGATCAGGGATGCTGCCTCATTTGCCAAGGCATCAAAAATCAGTTGGGCCGGACATGTAACGTGATTTGGAGATGACTGCTGGACTAGAGTCATTATCGACTGGATTACATGGAATGTCAAAAAAAATGCCTGGCAGCCCACCTACATGATGATCAAACTTCTTCATTAAGACCCCGAATGAACAGTTTGATGCTCTCCGTGTTCCTGGAGCGAGCAGACGCCATTGGGTTACACTAGCACGCAACAGGGATGAATGGAGACGTTACTGGTGTCTGTTTGAGCAAATCAATGAGCAATGGGTTGAAAGGTGATACAGATGATCTATATTTTATATTTTTTAAAGAAACCGCTAAATCTATACCCCGAGTCCCACGTGTCCAACACTTGAGAAGGTCCACGAAGCTTCTGGAAAGTGGGAAGGTTCTTTTGCCACACCCCTTCCAAGCACAGAATGGGAAGGTCATGAGGACAGGTGGAGAAAGCAGTCAGGTGGCACAATTGCTGGGTTCGTCACCACAAGGTCTGATGGGAACTGGCTCACTTCCTCCCTGCACGCTTCCTGCAGTGGGTCTGTGCTCTGTGCTCCTCCCTCCTCACCTTCTCCCCGAGGCCGCAGCAGTCGGAGACCCTCTGCCTTCCTGCCGCACTGATAGACTCTCCAGTTCGCCCCACTGGAGATGTGAACTCAATTGGCGGCGAGCCCGAGGTTGGGTGGAGCAATCTGCATTTCTATCAGGCACTCGGGGAAATGCTGATTTAGGTCGTGTGTGGACTCCACTTTATGAAACTCTGCCCTGTTGGACTCCCCAAACAATTTCCCGCGCAGGAGTCCTTTGTGGACGAGGCTGATGAATTGGCCTCCGCCATACGTTGGGAGTGGGAAGGCTCCCTCCGGCTGCGCCGCGAGGGAGTTGTAGGAGTTAATCCATTTCATAAATAAAGTCTGGGTTGCAAGTCCAATATTTATTTCCTAGGTGGAATAGTAGAGAGCCCCTTTTCTATCAAACCTCATCATGACATGCATTGGAATGGTGCTGATGGAAAGTGATTGCGCTCGGGGAGATTTTTATTATGTGATTTCGACTAACAAAGGGAAGAGGAAAATCCAATTAAATGCCAGGAAGGAATGACAGAGAGTGATCATAATGGAGCCATATTGTTCCAAGCCAGAGCCGAGAGCCTGGGCAGAGCTAACCCTGCAGACAGGGAACGAGTCCGAGGGGGGAACGGGACAGGAGACCAGCCCGCAGGGATTGTGACCACTCAGAGAATGGGGTTATTGAGATTGAAAAGGCCTTGGGGGGTCAGTGGTCAGTGTGTCTCCCCCAAATGCCTGGGACGCAGACACCTAATTGTAAAAGATTATTTTAATATCCTACAGAGGGGAGCGAGTCTCATTTTCTGTCTGGAATGGGCTCAGGATGGGGTTGATATGGAGAAATGATTAGAGTCTTGCAGCCAGAGAGAAAGTGGTCACTAATTACAGGCAGGGGGAATTGTAGCTGGCTGGGGTTTCTGAGACCCAAAGGAGCGTCATTAATAACGAGGATGAAGATGGGGAAGGAAAAGCAACAGATGGCGGCGGGTGACCCCCGTGAGGAGTGGCTGGGTCCAGGGGGCTCCATGCTCTAAAGCAGTAGGAAATCAGTGGGAACATGTTCAGGTGCCTCGAAGGTGTCCTTGGGTCTGGACCTCCACCCCAAGTCTTCTGTGTGCAGAGATCCATGGTACCAAGCAGGAATGGGACTGGTGTTTCCAGTATTGGTGGTGGTGGGGGGTGGGGTCCAGAGGCTGCTGGGCACTTTAGCGTGGTGCCTTTTGAGAGAAGACGCAGCGTGTTTGCTTCCTGACAATGGGTCTGGAAGCCATTGAGTGGGCTTCCAGGCAAAAGTCTGTCTTGGCAAAAGCCATGCACAAAGGCCGTGGCCTGGAGGCACCCAAGGAACCCCTACCATCTCTCTCACTTCTTAAGGTTCGTCACACGGTCTTAGTTTCTTTGCCAGTGTAACAAAAAGCTTATTGCTCATCCAAGTAGTGCATGCACATTGCCAAACAACCCTGGTGATACCTAGGGTTTATAGCACTGTAACTCTGCAGCACTGTCCTCCTGTTATTCATTCATTTGCTCGAGTGGGCACCAGTAACGTCTCCATTGTGAGACTTGTTGTTACTGTTTTTGGCATCTCGAATACACCACGGGGAGTTTGCCAGGCTCTGCCTTGTGGGCGGGATACTCTCGGCAGCTTGTCCAGCTCTCTGAGCGGGATGGAGGAATCGAACCTGGGTTGGCCGCGTACAAGGCAAACACCCTACCCACTGTGCTATCGCTCCGCCCCAAGGTTTATAATAAAAAGCAATCAGCCTTTCTTCAACCCTGCCCCCTTCGGAGTTTTCCAGGGCCCACCATTCCTTTGGCAGTTCCTTCTGGGTGTGGATCCTCCTTGAATGTTTGGAGATGCCCACTGCAGTGACATTCACATATGGGAACATGAAGGCCCAGATGGGATCTCTCAGGGACAGAATGAATCTTGCCCCAGCCAGACTTTCTGTAGCTTTCTGTGCATTTCTCGTTTCTGGACTCAGTGCTGTTTGTTTTGGCTGTAATGGCAACAACAGAATCAATCTTTTTCTTCTTTTTTCCTTTTTTTTGCTTTTTGGGTCACACCCAGCGATGCTCAGGGGTTTTTCCTGGTTCTGCACTCAGGAATTACTCCAGGCGGTGCTTGGGGGGACCCTATGGGATGCCAGGGATAGAACTGAGGTTGGCCATGTGCAAGGCAAACCGAGAGGAAAACTGCAGTATCTCTAGGCACCTTTAGAAACTCACTTCACATTTTCTCAGGAGTGGGTTTGGCCACTGAGCAATGAAATTCTCCCAATGACGATGGCAGATGGGCCAGCTGGGATTCGAGCAGCAGAATGCTGACTTCTCAGTCCATGCTTTCATTCTGGCTCCAATGGCAAATGGAGAAGCTGAGTCTGAGAAGTCAGGTGAGGAACTTTGTTCAAGCAGAGGGTGATGGCGCCCTAAATCTTTTCCAGGATATATTTTCTTCCTTTTAACCTAATTTACGAGCCTCACCCTTGATTCCTGAGACAAAGGATGCAAGGTAATATGCGACTGACACCCAAGGACAGTAGACACAAGGGCCAGGAATATTGCTTCGTAGTTGGAAGCCTGTCTCACGAGCTGGGGGAGAAGGCAGCTGGGATAGAGAAGGGATCACTAAATCAAGGATGGTTGGAGGGATCGCTCGGGATGGGAGATGTGTGCTGAAAATAGAGAAAGATCCAAACATGATGGACTGTCAGTATCTATATTGCAAACCATAATGCTCAAAAGTAGAGAGAGAGTATGGGGGATATTGTCTGCCATGGAGGCAGGGGGAGGGTTGGAAATGTGAGGGGTATACTGGGAACATTGGTGGTAGGGAATGTGCACTGGTGGAGGGATGGGTGTTCCATCATTGTATGACTGAAACTCAAACATGTAAGTTTTGTAACTGTATCTTACAGTGATTCAATAAAACAAAACAAAACAAAACAAAACAACTAAAAAAAAAAGATGCAAGTAAATGAAAAAAAATGAGGCCTATGGCTGGCCTTTCTTGAAACGGGACACACAGACAAGCCACAGGCACAGGAAGAAAGGCTGAACTTTTCTTACCACGGTGAAGATAGAGAGCGGAGTCACCATGAGACATCATCTCACCCTCTGAGAAAGGCCTGGGTCTAAAAGACTGAAGGGACCAGAGAAATAGCACGGGGTTCAGGCTCTGGCCTTGCGTCTCACCAATCCCAGTTTGAATCCTCAGCACCATCTATGGTCCCCCAGAATCACTGGTGGTCACTCCTGAGTTCAGAGCCAGGAGTAGCCCTTGAGTACCACCAAGTGTGACTTGGTCTTCTTCTTTCTGGCTCCCTCTTCCCTTCAAAACAACAAAGGCTGGAAAGAAATTTCAAGAGGAGGGGTCCCCAGGGCACTGCTGGTGGAGCTATCAATCAGATGCGTGATTCCAGAAAACAGTGTGACTATGACACATTCCAACGGCAGAACTCCAGGGCATTTATCTCCTGGATATGAGAATCCATCGGGAAGGATGTTCAGAGCAAGATTATCATTTTTTCAATGACCCCAAGCCAGAATCCACCTGTGTGCCCATCAGCAGATGGCTGAGTTAAGGCGCTGGCATCTAGAGACTCCAGGGGATACGACACTGGCATGAAAAAGATGAGATTGTCTTGTGAGGGGACAACGTGGAGAGAGCTGGGAATGGTTGTGTTGTGTGAAAAAAGCCAGGAAATGAGTTGCTTCAGCCATTGCGCATGGAGCATAAATCACGAAAGCAAATGAGTTGGTCCCAGACTCTGACAGCAACGTCTGGACTGGCACGAGTAACTCTGGTGGTTAATAGAGGCCAAGGGAAGGGGTCAGGGATGGGGGAGACAGGGGTCTTTTTAGTAGTGGGATGGTCCTGGAACTTCAGGGAGAGGAACGGGGCAGAATTAGACGCATCTTGGAGGTGTGCAGGTCTTCCTTAAAATTCTGTAATGCAAACCAATGAGGAGTCAATAGGAAAAAAAGAATTAAAACCAGAAAACAAGACCTGTGGCCCCTCCCTCGGGCACTTAAGTCAGCCGCCGCCGGGCGGGCAGCCATTTATTTTCAGGAACAGCCTAATGATCACCCAGCAAGTCTGGTTACGGATGTGGTTCATCAGGCCACCTGGATACACTGGCGCAGTGCTAGCAGTCCGTCTCGGGCTGATGGATTGCCCGGGTTATTAATACGGAAAAGGAGGGAGATTTACTTTCAGGAGTGGAATTAAGGTGCTTCAGTACACCCTGGACTAGTTGTTTTAAAATAACAGGGGACCGAGTTTCTCTTGGAGAAGGACTTAATTTTTATTGAAAACCTACCACCTTCAAATGGCCGGGAAGTTGAAGAACTATAAAACTGTCAAACAGCCCCATTATTAAAAGCTTTATTTGACAAATCTCCCACTGCCGGGATAACGCGTGCATTTTCCCTCCTCGCTCACAAGAAATAAAACCACTCACTTATGCAAACTGCTGACAAAGAACGGAAACAAATGGACCCCTAAACGTGGACAAAGCTGCCCTCACCCCCGGCCGCAACCGAATGGAAGCAAGAGTCCAGCGTACCTCGGGCGCATCTCAGCGGGCTGGAAGCAGGTCCCAGTTTCTGGAAGGATCTGTGGTCCTGGGGGAGATTTGATGTCACGAGGCAGGGACAGTTCTCCTGCGTTCTATTTTTCGGTTGCTGCCTGATTCGCAGGCATAGGTGTGTGGCCTCGTGGCACTTCTGGGGGAGGTAGGGCAAGTAGATGGAGCTGGGACTGGTCTCATCTGAAGACTCACCTCGGGAAGGACCCAGTTCCCAAGGTGTAGGAACTGCACTCAGCTCTTTGTAACTGAACTTTGATTGATTGATCGATTGCTTGATTTTCGCTGGCTTCTCTCCCTCGGCCACTTCCAACGATGAACCTGCATCTTTCTTACTAGAATAACTTCTCCCATGGGCTGCTTTATCAAGTTTCAAAGAAGTGACTAGCCAGTAGGTGATTGGGGAGGACTTGTCCCTAGTGTAGAGAATCTTTGGAAGGAGCTTCCATATTGTGTGAGTATTGCATCAGAGGCAGGTAATGGTCCCGCAGAGCAAGGAGAGGGATGATGCATGGCAGGAGGTGGGAATTGATGCGTTGGCTTCAGAGTGCATCCCCCAGACTCCCTTAGCCCACTTCCAGGGGCTTATCAGCCATGAGTTGGGCGTACTTAATCTGAGTTGCTAAGAAAGAGAGAAAGAAGAAAGAAGGAAGGGAGGAAGGAAGGAAAGGAGACAGAAGGAATGGAAGGAAGAAAGGAAGGTGAGGAAGGAGAAGAAAAGGAAAGAAAGAGGGGAGAATTTTTTTTCTTTTTGGGTCATACCTGGCAATGCACAGGGGTTACTTCTGGCTCTGCACTCAGGAATTTCTCCTGGTGGTGCTCGGGGGACCATATGGGGTGCTGGAAATTGAACCCAGGTTGGGTGCATGCAAGGCAAATGTCCTCCCCACTGCGCTATCACTCCAGCCCCAAGGGGAGAAAATATTTATGGAGTGTTTTGAGTAAATAAGAAATCAGGCTGCTTTGTAAATTGTCAAAAAGAAGAAATTTCTTAATCAGGACTAATTCTAATTATATAGAATGTTTTAGATCTTCAAGTCAATCTGATGAGATTCAGAGTTTAGGGGTGCTGAGGCAAACCTGTAAAACAGAGTTATTGTCACTGTGACTTGGACATAGTCAACCTGCTTTGAAAAGGCACATCCACCAATCTGTGTTTTTTGAAATGGCAGACCTTTCCCTGAGACCTGGGCGTCCTTCGTGCCACTCTGCTGATGCTCTGCTGAACATGGCCACCCTACACAAACATATAGCCAATTGGCCTGGTGGATGTTTCCTGTGTGTGTGTGTGGGGGGGGGAATGAATGAGCAGATGAATGAAGGGAGGGAGAGGGAGGGGGGAAGGAAGGGAAAGAGAGAGAGAGAGAATAAATACATATAAACAGCCCATTGTGTATGTTTATTTTTTTAAACTCTTTTTAGTGAATCATGTGAGACCATTACAAAGCTGTTCATGATTGGATTTAAGTCACACAATATTCCAATACCCATTCCTCTACCAGTGTGAATTTCCCAGCACCAGTGTCCCCAGGTTCCCTTCCATCACATCCCCTGCCTGCCTCTATGCCTCTATGGTAGGCACTTTCTCTCTCTCTCTCTCTCTCTCTCTCTCTCTCTCTCTCTTTCCCCTTTCTCCTTCCCCCATCCCCCTCTCTCCCCCTCCCTCCCTTTCTCTCTCCTTTCAGGCATCATGGTTTGCAATATTGATACTGAAAGATTATCAAGAATATCCCTTTACCTACTTTTAACTCTCAGTTCTTGTCCAGCATGATCATTCCCAGATATTATTGTCATACTGGACTCTTCTCCATCATACCTACCCTCAGGCCCCCCCACACTGTAGTTAGTTCCAACCATTGACCTGTCCTCCTAGTCCCTCAACTGTATATGTTTAGGTGGCCCCTGTTTTCTCCATCCTTCCCTCTCCCTCCATGCTGGGGGCCACCTCCTTTCATTGCTGTACACAAGGCCGCCACTCTTATGTGGGGTTTGGGGGTCTCTGCTCTTGCTCCTTTTGGTTCTGGACCCAGATGCAGAACTTCAGATGCTGATTTTCTATATTTGTACCCGCTTTCCACAGCAGAGCCATCTCCTGACATAACCCCACCACGCAGAGGGACCCGATTCCTTCCCTGGCTCCTGGTTTTGATTTATAGTTCCTGAATGAGTCATACGTCCCAGCATCCTTTCTCTCTGGGTCCGTGCATTTCAATAAGGTTGGGACTATTCCCGGACGTCCCAGTGGCATTTCAGGCCATCGGAGGAGGAGACCGTGGAACCTCCCCCTACTTGCCAGCCTCCCTATGGCCCGCAGCCTTGGGCTGATGCCTTGCATGAGGTCAACCCTGAGGCTCTCCGCTCAGACCTCTCCCCGCCTCAGCTCTGCCCATTCATCTTGGTTATCAGGTGATCTCCCGCCTCCAAAATCTGCCAAGAGAGAACCACCAGCTGCCATCTCTTTAATATTTAGAAATCCGCCTTAATCAATCCCCGCTCTTGCAGCACGCCACTATCTGGAGTCGTGGGCTCCAGCTTTCTGGGAATTCAGTGGGATGGTTTCTTATCTGTTAGCTTGTCAGAACGAGGCGCGAGGACAATCAAATGTTCGTCTGTTCACATCTGGTGTTCTGCGGGGAACAGCGTTTAGACCCCTGCCGTGTTTAACTGTATAAATGGTTTCTATCTATCATCTAAATCAGAACTGCTTACGTGCAGAGCAAACGGCAGCAGAGAGCGAGCCACGCAGGGTTGGCGCGGCGGAGGGGGCAGGGGACGTGGCCACTTGGAATGCAGTGAGTTTGGAGCATTTCTGCCACCGTCTGTTCTTCTTGCCTTTTCCCTTTTGATTCAGAGTTGAAGTAGAGTTTTGAGCAGGGTTGGATGCGTGCGTGTGTGTGAGAGAGAGAGTATGTGTATGTGAGAGTATGTGTGTGAGAGAGACTGTGTGTGAGAGAGTATGTGTGTGTGAGAGAGCATGTGTGTGTGTGAGAGAGACAGTATGTGTATGAGTGTGTGGAGTGTGTGTTTGTGTGAGAGTGTGTGAGAGAGACAGCATATGTGTGTGTGAGAGAGAAAGAGTATGTGTATGTGTGAGTGAGAGAGAGTGTCTGAGAGTATGTGTGTGTGTGTGTGTGAGAGAGAGTGTGTGTGAGAGAGAATGTGTGTATGAGGGAGTGTGTATGAGTGTGTGTGTGAAAGAGACAGCGAGTATGTGTGTGAGAGAGTATGTGTGTGAGTGTGTGTGAGACAATATATATGTGTGTGAGAGAGACAGAGAGAGAATATGTGTGTATGAGAGAGTGTGTACGTGTTTGTGTGAGAGTGTGTGTGTGAGAGTATGTGTGTGTGAGAGTATGTGTGTGAGAGAGACTGTGTGTGTGAGAGAGTGTGTGTGTGTGAGAGAGCATGTGTGTGAGAGAGAGACAGTATGTGTATGAGTGTGTGGAGTGTGTGTTTGTGTGAGAGTGTGTGAGAGAGAGACAGCATATGTGTGTATGAGAGAGAAAGAGCATGTGTGTGTGTGAGTGAGAGAGTGTGTGAGAGAGAGTATGTGTGTGTGAGTGTGTGAAAGAGAGACAGAGTGTGTGTGAGAGAGAATGTATGTATGAGGGAGTGTGTATGAGTGTGTGTGAAAGAGACAGAGAGTGTGTGTATGAGAGAGTATGTGTGTGAGTGTGTGTGTGTGAGATAGTATATATGTGTGTGTGAGAGAGACTGTGTGTGTGAGAGAGTATGTGTGTGTGTGAGAGAGCATGTGTGTGTGAGAGAGAGACAGTATGTGTATGAGTGTGTGGAGTGTGTGTTTGTGTGAGAGTGAGACAGCATATGTGTGTGAGAGAAAGAGCATGTGTGTGTGTGTGAGTGAGAGAGTGTGTGAGAGAGAGACAGAGTGTGTGTGAGAGAGAATGTGTGTATGAGGGAGTGTGTATGAGTGTGTGTGAAAGAGACAGAGAGTGTGTGTATGAGAGAGTATGTGTGTGAGTGTGTGTGTGAGACAGTATATATGTGTGTGTGAGAGAGATAGAGAGGGAATATGTGTGTATGAGAGAGTGTGTGCGTGTTTGTGTGAGAGTGTGTGTGTGAGTATGTGTGTATGTGAGAAAGAGACAGAGAGAGTATGTGTGTGAGAGAGAGAATGTGTGTGTGTGTGTGTGTGTGTGTGAGAGAGAGAGAGAGAGAGAGAGAGAGAGAGAGAGAGAGAGAGAGAGAGAATGCCCACAGGCCTGTGTATGCATCTCTGGGTCTCTGCCCGGCTACATCTGCCAGTTTGTACTGACCTTGGCACCGTTTTGGGTTGCCCATCACCTTCCATGTGTGTTCTCTGCCTCAGTGCATGTGCCTTTGTAAGAGTCTTTAATATCTGTCCATCTGTCCTTGTTGGTCTCTCTGCCTGTCCCTCTGGCTCTCTTTGCCCGCATATCCGCAAGACTGGGGGAGTGTCTTTCTCAGCCTCTGAATTTCCTAGGCGGGTACCCATGTCCAGTGAGTTCCCTCCCTTCCTCGTCATTTCTGTGCCTGGGGGGCGGCTTCTGCTGCTGGCTTGGACTGGGAGGGGAAGAGCAGTTCTCCTCAGAGCTGGGATGGAGCACCGGGTAGAGCACGGGCCGTTCCTGCACGAGGCCTGGCTTCAATCCCAACATCGTCCCCTAATGGAAAAGGCAGCTGGGTTGGAGAGACGGTACAGCAGGTAGGACCCTTGCCTTGCCGACTGGGGTTGGATTCCCAGTACCCCATATGGTCCCCAAGCACTGCCAGGAGTGATTCCCTAGTGCAGAGCCAGGAATAAGTCCTCTGCACATCCAGGTGTGCCCCCGCCCCCAACACACACTGAAACAATAGCAGCATCACCATCACCAGCAGCAACAAAGGCAGTTATCCTGGTGGCAGGTTCCCCAGGGACAGCCCTCACCTTCTCTTCCTCACACCTGCCGTCACACGTGCAGTCATGTGCTGAAAATGGAACACAGGGCAGAGTTCCCAGTTCTAAAAAAGTAGCATCTCCCCCTTTTCTGTTGCTCATGAGGCTGGCACACAGGCGCTGAAGGGGATTGGAGGTGGCACTGAGATCATCCGGGTTCTTCTGTCAGCTCCAGGTGGTGCCCTGCCCAGGGATTCCTCTGCTTCCGGGATGCACAGAGTCAAGAGCTCAGTTGACCAAACTCCCAGGTCTCTGTTAAGCAATTTGCTGTCCACTGCACCATGGGCTCCTCCTCTGAGCTCCTGAGGGGGCTCAGCTCTCCCATCATGCTGGTGGGCTGTCAACGGTCAAGATGGTGGTGAGAGCCTCTGTGGTCACCGTTGGTCCATCACCTCCAGCTCCCCGACCCCCACCCCATCCTAGTCACACTCAGCACTGTCATCAGCCTTGTCTACATGGACCATGGCTGTCACCATTGACATCCTCATCAACTGTCCTGCAGACTCACAAGCTACTGGGCTCTGGGTTTTCATGCCGGATCTTCTTCCATCCACAAATCAAACCAGTGACATAAGATAGTTCCCATATCCCCAAGTCAGCAGATGTGGACTGAACCAAAGCCAGGCCACAGTGCTCAGCCCTTCTCAAGGGTTAATCTACTTAACAAGCTCCAGAGCCCCAGAAAGTGGCAAGGATTCTTATCTTCGCTTCACAGACAGGAAAATGGGGCAAGTTGAAATGGAGCCACAAAGCCAGGAAAAGGCAGAGAGCACATTGCCCAGCCTGTACTCGCAGCCACCATGAACTGGGGACACCACCCCTGGGCCAAGCTCCAGTGTTGTGCTTGACTGTCCGCCTTGACTTTTGGGGGACAAGGACACTGATGTCTGTCTTAGAGCTCTCACTAGTGCTTCGGCTGCTAGTCCAGAGAGTCTCTTCCCCAGATAACACCCTACACCTCCAGATTGACTGTTGGCTTCACCCCCCCACCCCTTACATATAATCTGCACATTCATGCATAAAGACATAGCACATGATACACATACAACATACATGCATACACACGTATACACATGTATACACATGTAGTATATACAACACAAAATATGCAGATGCACACAATCTAGTCTCTCTCTCTCTCTCTCTCTCTCTCTCTCTCTCTCTCTCCTAGATATCCAGGCCAAGAACTTCTGCCTCATCTTTGATTTCTTTTTCTGGTACATTCCTGATCCTGCCAGCTTTAGCAGCAGGATTCGGGAGAATAACTCCAGAATCAAATGGTACCAATCCCCAGCCGCCATTGTGCTCTCTGCATCATCAATCTCATGCCACCCCTGCCGCCTCCCTCTGCACATTATTGCTCTCTGGACATTGCAGTGGTCTCCAAGTGGCACGTCTTAGCTCGGCAGTGCGCCTCTCCTTCATGCTGTGTAGAAACTTGGGGGACCATGAATGCCAAGTAAAGCCTCAAGCAGCCAGCACTCTCTCTAGTGGCTCGGTCTCGCTTAGTGTGAAGTCAGCACCTTCCTGCAAGACCCAAATGTCACGTTTTGTCATTCACCCCCTAGATGGGTCTGGAACATACAACCCCCTCATGATTCCAGTTCTCTCATCCATCTGGGCCTCCCCCTGGCCCCTCTGGCCCCACCCCAGCAGCTCTACCAACAGTGACTGCCTAAAGCTTCAAGAACTCATCACCCATTCAGAGCCATCGTCTTTCTTTCTTTCTTTTTCTTTTTTTTCCCCTTAGCACTTCAGCCTGGGATCCATGACTCCAGGATTGATTTCTTTCTTTTGTTTATCTTCTATCTCCCTGCTAGCAGTGCGCCGAGATTGTTGCCTGTTGATTATGCTATGAACTTGGCACACAGGAGACATCTTGTTGCTATTTGCTGAATGGCATGTATATGGCAGCACGTGCACGGAATACAAAATCGAAGAGACCCAAGACAATCATTTTTCCTCTTCGAGTACTGTCCCATGTGCATGTTTGCTCTCAGAAGGCAACTGCCAAGGCTGCTGATATCCCGAGTCCACCAGAGCTATTTTCTGAAAATACGTTGATGGATCTAACTCCTCTAACTGCGTCTTTATCCCATTTTTTTCCCCCTAGTTTTGTTTTTGGGCCACATCCGGTGATGCTCAGGGCTGACTCCTATAGTACTATGCTCAGTGATTACTCCCGGTGGTGCTTGGGGGACCATGTGGGGTGCTGGGGATTGAACTGGGGTTGGCCATGTGCAAGGCAAATGATTCCCTGCTGTTCTATTTCTCCAGCCTTCCTGCCACCATTTCTCCCTCTCTCCCCAATTCTCCCTCTAGCTCCATCTCTGTCTAGCTTTATTCCATCAAACACCATCTCTGATTCAATCTATCTCCACAGCTCTATCCTTGTCTATCTGACGTCATCTCCGCTTATCTCCATTTCCACCCTTCCCTCTATCTCTACTCCATCTCTGTCTCTGCTTCTCCCTTCTTCCCTATCTCTACCTCCAACTCCATCCATTTCTGTAGCTCCATCTATTTCCATCTGTCTAGCTGCACTCGGAATATCCCCACCTCATATTTGGGTGGTAACATTGCCCCCAAATGCTCTTTCGCTCTTGTTTCTTTATCTGGGCAGTGCTGTCACTGCAGGCTGTGAAGAAAGCCTCCATGTCTTTGAAGCCTGACATTGCTGCGACCATACAAGCACACAGTTTCTCATCAGTTCCCCCCCGATAGGGACATCCGGGCAGTTCTAAGACTTTGCTCTCACAGACGTGTGTGGGGCTGATGAATCATGTGGTGCATGTGGCATTTCTCACAAATGAAGCAGGTCTCTCTGTGGGATGGATTCTTGGAAGGGAAATCGTGTTGGCTCACTGAAAACAAAAATCGATGCTGGGTGAGCTCAGCCTCCTCAAGGGGAGACTGCAGGTGACGCTGAGTCAGAGGGGGCAGACAGCGCCGAGGTATTCTGTGTTATCAGACTTTCCAACCCACCCGTTCTACTGCAAGTAAAGGGCTGTGCTGACCCCTGAGTCAGAAAGTCAGAAGTCTTCCCATCCCTCATCAACCAGCCGCCACAGTGCATGTGGGTGGCAGTTTTGTGGGACAATTTTCCCTCAGCATGAGTACAAGATCTACTTTGCTTGGAAAGCAGTGCTGATGTCAGGACTCAGCAACATCTTTGAGTTGAACTCTGTCTGGTTTTTTGTTGTTGTTGTTGTTTGTTTGTTTGTTTTTCTTCTCTTTTGGAGTCACACCCTCGAGAATGTCATGCGACGACTGGAATGGGAAGGAATGGGAGTGAGGATAGATGGTCGGCAACTACACCACCTCCACTTTGCTGATGACATCTTTCTAATAACACCAAACATTAACCAAGCGGCACAAATGCTGACCGACTTTGACCATGAGTGTGGAAAGGTCGGATTACAGCTGAATCTCACAAAGACAATGTTCATGAGAAACAGTCTTGTTTCTAACGTTCCATTCACTCTCAATGGAATGACCATCTCCGAATGCAACAGTTATGTGTACCTAGGTCGAGAAGTCAACATGACAAATGACCTGGCACCTGAGTTGCACAGGAGGAAGAGAACGGCTTAGAATGCCTTCAAGAGCATCGAAGAAATAGCTAAGAGGACAAAGAACCTCCAGCTCCGGGCACATCTCTTCAATTCCACTGTTCTTCCTTGCATTAACATATGCCTCAGAGACCTGGGCCCTACGAAAACAGGATGAGAACGCTATTTGGGTCACTCAAAGAGGAATAGAAAGAGCTATGCTTGAAGTACCACGCTTTACTCAAATGAGAGAAAGAATCCAGAGTTCTGACCTCTGTCAATGCTCAAGAATCAGGGACGCTGTCTCATTTGCCAAGGCATCGAAATTCAGATGGGTCAGACATGTAATGAGATTTAGAGACAACTGCTGGACTAGAGCCATTACCGACTGGATTCCACCGGACGTCAAAAGATCACATGGCCGCCCACCTATGAGATGATCAGACTTCTTCGTCAAGACCCTGAACGATCTGTTTGAGGCTCTTTGTGTTCCTAGAACGAGCAGATGCCATTGGGCTACACTCGCACGCGACAGGGACGAATAGAGATGTTACTGGCACCCGCTCGAGCAAATCGATGAGTAATGGGATATCAAGTGATCAAGTGATCGGAGTCACACCCAGTAATGCTCAGAGGTTCCTCCTGGCTCTGTACTCAGGAATCACTCCTGGAGGTGCTCAGGGGACCTTATGGGGCACCGGGGATCAAACCCGGGTCAAATGTGTGCAAGGCAAATGCCCTTCCCACTATGCTATCTCTCCAGCCCCTCTGTCTGTTGTTTTAGAGGTAGGTGTTGAATGCGGCTGGGTGGAGGTGGGGGTGCTCCTTTGATAGCAGGGGAGGAGAGAAAGGAAAAGCCGAGAAGGTCAGCCAGGCTGAGGTGAGGTTGCAGCATTTCTTTCTGGAAAACGGCATCATGCTCTCAACCCCCTTCTGAAGCTTTCATGGGCTTCATCAGGCCCTGCTTCCGTTTGTGAGAAACATTTGCCAAATCCCAACCACAGTGGAGTTCAGAAAAGGGAGGCCTGGATGGGATTCCCGGAATTCCCTGCCTCCAAGTATCTATTCCATTCCTTGTGCCTGGTGCTTTGCTGGGGCTTAACGCATCAAGTTTTCTGACTCCCATCATCCTCAGAGAGGAGGAGGTGGGGTGGTACTTGTTTGACCTGGGCTCATTGGAGCAGAGTTTGCCTGGGGAAATAAGAGCTTGGGAGTTTAGGAAAAGGTTGGGACTTCATGGCAGATGGGACAGCAGGGGAGAAGGCTCAGAGGAGGGAACATGAGAGGGACACTGGACGTTTCCTAGTGAAAGGATCTGGCGCAGACATAGCATAGTTGGTGGTGGTGGGGACGTGTCCTTGTTGATGTCCCATAGGGTCCTGGAGTTTTAGATTGAGTTCACCATAGTTAACGACGGTGCCTGATGCCTCCGGCACTTCGGTGAGTTCAATCCTTTGCCTGTCTGATCTCGGCCCCACAAGTCCTGACCAACCCCACTAGACCCCACTTCCTGCCCTCCTGAGCTTTGTTCTCCATGATATCCCAGGCATTTCCTGGTCTGGCATTTCAGCCAACTCTCCCGAGATAAGACAGTAATGGGCTCACACTCTCTTCTGTTCCCTGATGCTTTTAATCATTTCTCTTTTGATTTGATAAATAAATAAAAGCCTTGACTTCTCCCAACTTTCTAGGAGGCTCAGGGTGAAACGAACACATATCTGCAAAGCTGAAGAGATAGTATAGAGGCTATATAAACCCTTGCATGTGGCTGTCAGGGGGTTGAAACCCAACCTCACAGAGGATCCCTCGAACCCTGCCAGGAGTGATTCCTGAGCCCAGAACCAGGATAAGCCCTGGGCACTTCCAGATGTGGCCCAAACACCAAACAGTCCCCCCCAAAACTTCTAAGCCCCAAATACCCCCAAATACATATTCCAGTAGCTATTGCCATTGCGAGGGAAAAACGAGTCTTCTTTATAGTCAATAAATCACTTTGTCACCTTAATATTTTATTGATCTCAATAAAAGTTGTATTTTGTTTCTTAACAAAAATCCACCAGGGACAATAGGTTGGGCCATCATAAGCACAGTGGCCAAGCCATCATACCCCCTCATTATTTATGGGAGAGTGACGGCTCAGAGGGGCCAACGAGGGCAGGAGACTCAGAAAACATCCTTGCAAGTGATGTATTCTGTTTTAAAAGACACACTTGACTCCAGGCAGCCTACTCCTAGATGAGGCTCTGCAGTTGTATTTTATGCAGACTTTTATCAACAGGTCATAAACATCCTCCTTCTCCAAGTCGGGAGGAGAGAAAGGCTTGCACTGGCTGGCTGGGGATGCACCTAGGTGGTCAATTAAATTCTGAAGATGGCCATGACTGTGCTCAGACATAGCTTGAGCTCCAGAGGTGGGTAAGCATAGCAGAGTACTCAGGGAGGAAATGAGCAACACTTCAGCTAGGCACTTCCCCTTTCTGCAGAGGTAGAGACATCCCAATGAAAACAGTCTCAAGGGCGTGTGTGCGTGTGAGTGTGTGTGTGTGTGTGTGTGTGTGTGTGTGTTCACCTCATCAGGGTATAAATAAAGAGAGGGATGGGTGATTGAGGCTTTAAAAAAAGAAGCCAAACCCAATAGTCACACATCCAAATTCTTGCTCCATTTTCTGTAAGATTCCATTTGGTTGTCATCTCCATCAAGGCTTCGCCCTGGGACTCTCCCTTTGATGCACACCCGATTGCCCATTGTTATCCCTGTCACCATGTCACCCTTAGGGAGGAGATGAGCAGGGTAAAGGTCCTGCCTTTGCGGATTTTGCCCTCCGGGGGGAAAAATAAACATAGCAGCACAGGAAAGGTTGTAATGAGGAGGTGCCCAGAACACAGAAGCTGAGGTTGTGTTTATTTCTTCTTCTTTGTTTCTTGGTCCACATCTAGTGGTGCTCAGGGCTTACTCCTGGCTCTGTGCTTAGGGATCATTTCTGGTAGAACTTGGGGAGCCTTGTGGGGTGGTGGAGATCGAATCTGGGATGGCCATGTGCAAGGTAAGTGCTCATACCTGCTATACTGCTGCTCTGGCCCCTGATTATTTCTTTTATGATTATTTCAGTTGATAGTTCCCCGAACACCTCTGAGCACACTTTTATTTGGTGTGTGTAAAGAGGAAGGTTCCTATCTCCTAGAGGAAAAGAGGAATTCAATGATCTCCCAAGAATAATTGAAACTTGGCTTAACAACAGCTAACATTTATGGAATGCTTGCACAGATCCAAGACCCATGAGGCCCTAGGGATGATGGATGGTATTTATGATGTGTTTCCTATGTACTCAGTGCTTCTCAATTCCTCATCATTTAATCTTCCCAACCACTACAGGCTGTTGGTGTTACCAGCACCCCTGTTGTATGCTCTACCAAGAGGAAGCGCTATGTCTACGATGGTAGGGGGAACTTCCCAGGTCACAGGAAAGTCTACCCACTTCTCCTCATCACCGTAACTTTCTCTGGCGCTCAGCTCTTTCATAACCCCAATTCTCCTAAAAGCGAACCTCTCATTCAGACAGGTTCAAGCATTCACTGGTTCTCTTTAGCATTCAAACGGTGACAGTGGGTAATGAGTAGCTTGGGGTTCTCTCAGACAATGCATAAGGTTAGCACTCTTAGGCGCTGTTTTATTTTTTATTTTTTTGCTTTTTGGGTCACACCTGGTGATGCACAGGGGTTCCTCCTGGCTCTGCACTCAGAAATTACTCTTGGCGGTGCTCAGGGAACCATATGGGATCCCAGGGATTGAACCTAGGTTAGCCATGTGCAAGGCAAATGCCCTCCCCACTGTGCCATTGCTTCGGCCCCTCTTAGGTGCTTTTATTTAATTGCAACTTTATTTAACAGCTTGTGGAGGTGCTAAGTGAAGTTGTAATGCGGAGGTGCCCAGAACACAGAAGCTGAGGTTGTGTTTAGAACCTAGAGAAATAATATTTCTATAGGCTGGAGCGATAGCACAGCAGTAGGGCGTTCGCCTTACAAGCGGCCAACATGGCCGACCCGAGTTTGATTCCTCCGCCCCTCTCGGAGAGCCCGGCAAGCTACCGAGAGTATTCGATATGCCAGACACAGTAACAACAAAGTCTCCAATGGAGACGTTACTGGGCCCGCTCGAGCAAATCGACGATCAACGGGAGGGCCTTTACCTTTTACCTTTACCTTAGGCTGCAGCAGCTACAGAAGCAGGAAACTCTATCCCAGATGCTGACCCTTTTCTCCTCGACTCACTGCCCTCCTTCCCACTAGCAGCTCACAACATCTCCACATCATACGTCAATACTTGGGCTGGAGCGATAGCACAGCGGTAGGGCGTTTGCCTTGCACGCAGCCAACATGGCCGACCCGAGTTCGATTCCTCCGCCCCTCTCGGAGAGCCCGGCAAGCTACCGAGAGAATCTCGCCCGCACGGCAGAGCCTGGCAAGCTCCCCGTGACGTATTTATTCGATATGCCAAACACAGTAACAACAAAGTCTCCAATGGAGACGTTACTGGGCCCGCTCGAGCAAATCGACGATCAACGGGAGGGCCTTTACCTTTTACCTTTACCTTAGGCTGCAGCAGCTACAGAAGCAGGAAACTCTATCCCAGATGCTGACCCTTTTCTCCTCGACTCACTGCCCTCCTTCCCACTAGCAGCTCACAACATCTCCACATCATACGTCAATACTTGGGCTGGAGCGATAGCACAGCGGTAGGGCGTTTGCCTTGCACGCAGCCAACATGGCCGACCCGAGTTCGATTCCTCCGCCCCTCTCGGAGAGCCCGGCAAGCTACCGAGAGAATCTCGCCCGCACGGCAGAGCCTGGCAAGCTCCCCGTGACGTATTTATTCGATATGCCAAACACAGTAACAACAAAGTCTCCAATGGAGACGTTACTGGGCCCGCTCGAGCAAATCGATGATCAACGGGAGGACAGTGACCTCAATACTTCTCTCTCCCTTCTTTTCTTTCTTCTCTCCCTTCAGCCTCTACTATACATTGACCTCGCGGTTCCCTACAGGTCTCCAACCCTTAACCGTTTCTGCAGTCTGATTGGTTGCACCCTATGAGGCACTCCAATGGAATGGCCAATCAGATTGTGTGTGCAAATGAGGATGTGGTGTGATCACTAAGGTCACAACCCTCACAGAATAGCTTACGATGAATTTGTATGTCCTTAATACAAACGCAGTCTCCTGCCCCCGCGCCTGGCTGTCCTCGCCGCGGCCCCTTGGAGGGGAGCGGGTTGAGCTTTCCTCCCCGCCCCGACCAGGGCTCAGGCAGCCAAAGACCTCCATGACCAGCCACCACCATGCTGAGACCACCCTCCGCACACATGAAGGTACTGGCAGAGGGACAAAGTCACGCGGGTTCCGGGGCCGAGATCTCCAAGCCTACTCGTATCGGGGCTGAGCATCCTCCACCCAGATCCTCCAAATTCCAGTAGGCGGGGGTCACACCCACCAACTGGCCCCCTGGCGCCGTGTAATGCCATCAGCGGCCAAGACTCAGAGACTATAAAATCCAGATCCCGGACGAGAGCAGTGCAGTCTCTGCCCCCGCGCCTCGGTGTTCCTTCCCGGAGTCCCTTGGAGGGGAGCGGGTTGAGCTTTCCTCCCCGCCCCGACCAGGGCTCAGGCAGCCAAAGACCTTCAGGACCAGCCACCACCATGCTGAGACCACTCTCCACACACATGAAGGTACTGGCAGAGGGACAAAGCCACGCGGGTTCCGGGGCCGAGATCTCCAAGCCTACTCGTATCGGGGCTGAGCATCCTCCACCCAGATCCTCCAAATTCCAGTAGGCGGGGGTCACACCCACCAACTGGCCCCCTGGCGCCGTGTAATCCCATCAGCGGCCAAGACTCAGAGACTATAAAAACCAGCTCCCGGAACCGCGCAGCTGCATTCGCGGCCACGTGACATCTTATTATCTCATTCCTACTTTGGACAAACTGGCAGGCTACCGAATGTAGCTTGCCCACACGGCAGAGTCTGGCAAACTCCCCGTGGCGTACCCAATATGCCAAATACCAGTAACAATGATGGGTCTCATTCTCCTAAAGAGCCTTGAATATAATCTCAGGGCTAGGACGAAGGAGACGTTACTGGGGCCTGCTCGAAGCAATCGACGAATAACAAATAACAGGATGGTCGTGATCGTGATCGTGATCAGTCAGATGTAAATTGGTGTATGCAAGATGAACCCTCTAGGCTCTCCGGTCTCTCTTCCTCATCTCCTCTGTCACACAACCAGGAATGGGCGATGTCTTGGCATCCATTGGCCAATCTAGGCCATTCTCCAGGGACACATTCACAGCTTAAAGTGTGATGTCCTTTGAGCAAATAATTCTTAGAGTTCCGGATGAGTCCTGAGCACTGAATTTGCATGTGAATGCTCAGTCATGTTTGACTGGGAAAGGGAGATTCTTCGATAGGAGTGTCCCCAACACCAATGATGGGGGAATTCCATAGACACCCCTTTTTCTCCCTGGAAAGCGTTACCTCCTCTCACCTCTTTTCTAGAAGGAAGATGGGATGCATCATCTAATGAACATATTTGCCCTGGAAGATGCTGGGAGGAGGGAAGGGGCTCCAGAGGAATTTTAGTGCTCTCCACCCCTCCAATCCCTTGCCCATCCCCTATCCATAGGCAGAGATTTTTCCACTTGCAGACTGAGGACAACCTGGGCCTGTGTGCATTCAGAGAAATGTAAAGCACTACATAAAACAAAGGGAATTGTTAGCAAAACAGATGCAGTGTTAATTGCACTTGGGAGAGCAGCATGAATAAAACAATACGCCTGTTGAAAATCCTTTCAGAATGCGCAGAATTTTACAAAAATGTAAAAATGTAAAATGCAGAGGTAAAGGGGGAAAAAGGAAAGCAAAACAAAACAACAGCAGCATTACCAGAACTGTAGCTTTTTAAAAGATTATTCAGATTGATGCTAATGGAGTCAGGGATTTTCAATGCCTTATTCCATTCAAAATAAATAAATATTTGCTGACGTTCTGGCAGCTAGCAGCCTGGATGGTTGTGGCTTATAATAATAACAACAATTATTATTATTAGTAATAATAATAACATCAAGCCCTTTTCCTCAAGGGGCTTACATGTTGAAATGCCCAAATCAGTATTTAGGGAGTGGTTCTCCTTGGACAGGGGATAATGAAGGGGCAGAGGGGAGTTACACATGATCTGGGCACTTTTGGTTCTCGCAACTGGGGAAAACGTGTAATTGGCCTCTAATAGGGAGCAGCCTAAGATGATGCTAAATATTTCATAGGGTTCTGGCGCCACCACAAAGCTCTGAGTGTCCTGGCCCCCAGTTCCTATAGCGTAAGGTTGAAAAGCCCCACTAAAGACTATGAGGGCACGAAAGAGAGACAGAGAGAGAGAGGAAGAGAGAGAAAGAGAGAGAGGCAGACAAGAGAGACAGAGAGAGAGGAAGAGAGAGAAAGAGAGAGAGGCAGAAAAGAGAGACAGAGAGAGAGACAGGGAGGGAGAGGGAGGAAGAAAGAGAGACACAGACAGACAGACAAGAGAGACAGAGAGGCAGAGAGAGAGACAGACAAGAGAGACAGAGAGACAGGGAGGGAGAGGGAGGAAGAAAGAGAGACACAGACAGACAGATAGACAGACAAGAGAGACAGAGAGGCAGAGACAGAGAGGGAGGGGGGAGAGAGAGTGAGCGAGCGAGAGAGGCAGACAAGAGAGACAGAGAGAGACAGGAAGGGAGAGGGAAGAAGAGAGAGAGACACAGACAGACAGACAAGAGAGACAGAGAGGCAGAGACAGAGAGGAAGGGGAGAGAGAGAGTGAGCGAGAGTGAGAGAGAGAGAGAGAGAGAGAGAAAGAGAGAGAGCCACAAGTGCACGAGTGCAAATAAAGCAGCCTCTGGCTCTGGGGAAAGTTTAATGATGAATGTGACATTTAAATTTCTCCTTGGTAGATGCACCAGCCCTTGCTTGGCATGGAAGAGGAGAAAGGACATTTATAGCGCAAGGATGAACTGTGCAAAGGCCCAGAGGCATACAAGAACAATGAAGATTCAGCTCTCTCTCTTTCTCTCTCTTCCCCCCACCCCCCTCGGTAGGGTAGTGCAGGGATTAAGTAAAAGTCATTAGCACAAAATTGCAAGGAGCTCTCAATGCCACACGGAGGACTCAGAAGTTCTGCAGTGAGAACAAGGGGCAGCGAATTGGCACTCAAGGGTCAGTCCAGCCCTTTACCCGTTTTTGAAGGACTCATTAGCAGTGAAGAGTAGTTCTCGTAGAAGGTTTGCACCTTGACAAACAAAAAGCCAAAGAGGAGGAATATTTCATGACCTGTGAAAGCGAAGTTCAGGCTTCAGCATCCGTAAATAAAGTTCTCTGGCTTCCAGCCACCCTCATTTGTTTGTTTACTGTCCCTGGCAGCTTCTGTAGCTGAACAGCAGCAGTGAGTGGAGTGGCAGAGACCGTATGGCGTGCGAAGCTGAAAATATTTACTATTTGGCCCTTTCTTAGGAAAAGTTTGCTGACGCTTGTGTCAGACAAATAACAGCCGCGGGTGCAGACTCCAGCACCCACTGTCAGCTACCCCCACTTCCAGGCGGTGACACGGAGGCTCAGGAGCTGAGACGCAGAAGGGACCACGCCTACCCTTCAGGTGGAAGAGCTCTCAAGGTGTGTCGGTGACGAGCGAGCCCTCCCGTGCCAGCGGCTCTCAAGCCTAGTTGTTCACACAAAATCCATGGCTGGGGTCAGGCAGGGTGGGGGTGGAGGGGCTCTTTCAGGCTTCCTCCACCCTAGGCTGAAAGGGACAGCCTAGGACAGATCCTTCCGGGACAGCTCAGTACTCCTGGCAGAGACTGCATGATACTGCCACTCAGATTCCATCTGGCAATGCAGGTCTTTCTGCTCTTGGGCCATGATGCTGCTATTCAGACTCCATCCAGCAATGTAGGTCTTGCCGCTTCTGGGTTCCTCGGGGGAAAGGGTGTTTCTCCTGCAGGGTCAACAAAAGTGTGTGTGTGTGTGTGTGTGTGTGTGAGAGAGAGAGAGAGAGAGAGAGACAGAGAGACAGAGAGACAGAGAGAGAGAGACAGAGAGAGACAGAGAGACAGAGGGAGAGAGAAAGAGGGAGAGAGAAAGAGAGAGATGGAGAAAGAGGGAGAGAAAGAAAGAGAGAGATGGAGAAAGAGGGAGAGAGAGAGAAAACAGGAGGGAGAGGAGGGCAGTGTCTGGGTCGGGGGCTGGGCAACCACATTTCTTCCGAGGGGCCTTTGGATATTCCTAACATCTGTTGCAGGCAGATGATGAACGGCTGTGGTTAGCCCACAAGAACACATATCTATCCGATCATGCACCAAGGCCAGATCATGCGATTCTTTGATTATTTTTTTTCTTTTTGGGTCACACCCGGCAATGCACAGGGGTTACTCCTGGCTCTGCACTCAGGAGTTACCCCTGGCGGTGCTCAGGAGACCATATGGGATGCTGGGAATCGAACCTGGGTTGGCCGCGTGCAAGGCAAACGTCCTACCTGCTGTGCTGTTGCTCTGACCTCAGATTCCATAATTTTTGTGAGTCTTCCTCAGCCAGTGGACTGGCTGTGCCCTCCCCCTCAGCTGGGATCCCTCCTGTTTTCTGCCTTAGCTGCATGTGTGCACGGAGCATGAGTGGAGCAGAGAGAAACAGCCCCAGAGCAGAGACTGGAGCAGGAGATGATGGAGGGGTTGTCGGAGGCAAGGTGAATTAGGGTGTCTGTGCAACTCTGGGTGAAGTTGCCCCTTGGGCTTCTGGGGCCAAAGGCCTGAGCCATGAGAAGACAAGCGTGAGGCCCTGGGGAGGGTCATCCCTTCGTTCCTCTTTGTCGTGGTAGTGAGTCTCTCGTGAGTTCGCCGACGAGGTAGACCGAACACTCTGTGCTGGGCCTGATGTAGAGCGGGTCCTTGAAAAGCTGCTTAAGTCAAATCACAGCTGGGAGCAACTATTCATTTCCCTGGACCCAGATGGGAGCACAGGGAAGGCCCCATGCCCATTTCCGACTCGCTCACCATGGGGGCGTTTGATCCGGCCTCTCACTATCATGATCATCCTGTTGTTCATCGATTTCCTCGAGCAGGCACCAGTAACGTCTCCTTCTTCCTAGCCCTGAGATTTTAAAAGAGCCAGGATTAGGAGAATGAGACCCATCATTGTTACTGGTATTTGGCATATTGAATATGACACGGGATGTTTGCCAGACTCTGCCGTGCGGGCAGGATACTTTTGGTAGCCTGCCAGGTTCTCCAAAGGAAAAATAAGATAATAAGATGTCGCGCGGCATCTTATAGATAATATAGATAATATATATAGATAATATATATATATAATATATAGATAATAGATATAGATAATATATAGATAATAAAAGCATGAAAATCATATACTCACTTAAATTAAAAATGTCAACTTAATAATTGATTATTTCTTAATTTTATACATTAGAAAGGGAAGAACAGATTGGAAATATCAGAGTATAGGTAGAAAATCTAAAACAATACCAAAATATAGGGTGGCATTAACTCTACCATCAAGCCCATCTCCAGCTCCCCAAAATATAAATATTTTAAAATATGTTTGCCAGGAACATTTTTAGAAGGAAGGAAAAGCACCCAAAATAGTTTGTGTTTCAATGGAGTACTATGCAGCTGTTAGAAAAGGCGAAGTCATGAAATTTACATACAAGTGGTACTACTTGGAAAGTATCACGTTAAGCGAAATGACTCAGAAAGAAAGGGATAGACATAGAAAGATTGCATTCATCTGGGTCCAACCTCTCAATGGTAACAATCGAGATGGTGTTTTTTTCCTCTGCCCTGGCACCGTGGCTGCCAAGCACACACCTCGCCCAGCTACACATTTATCCTCACCAGGGATGCCCCGCTCTTCGCGTGGGGACACGGTGCTGTTGACCTCGAGCATATTCTTTTGCCATTGGAATTCTGTTTGGATTTATATCTTTCTGGGAAAGTAACTAACAGGTCAACCATTTCCAGGATGTTTCTTGATGATTCCAGAAGCCTGGGGGGTGGGGGTGGGGTGGAGGGTGGGGTGGGAGGCGGGGAGGGTGTGGGGCTGTGTTCCTCAGCTGGTAGGGGAGAGAAAGACACCGCATCTCTGAGGAGCCTGGAGCTCAAGTTTCCTCCTCTGACAGAAACAATCGGCTCTGGTGGGAACAGAGTGGAGGAGAACACGCCCCTTGGCATTAGGGATGCGTCAGATTCCCGTGCTAATTGATCTGCAGGAGCAAACACTCTCCAGCCCTTCTTTTCCTCATTCAACAGATACTTGAGCTCCTGCTCTTACCCAGTTGGAGGGTTTTGAGAAAGAGAGGTCAATGAGAGACTTCTCCTTGACCTTATTTTCTGGAGGAGGTGGTTGGAACGTGAATAGAGAGGCAAATGCATGTGATGTTCAATGCTAGGTTAGAGTCCCACAAACGAGGGATGAAAACGAATTTAGAAAAAAATCCAAGCACACCATCCAACAGATAAGGGGCTTGTAGCCAAGATATGTAAAACATACACTAAGCTCAACAACACTCACACACACACACACACACACACACACTTCAATGGTCCCATCAACCCAACAAAGAATGGGAAGAGGAGATAAATAGACACTTCCCTGAAGAGGACATACCGCCAGCAGGCATGTGAAAAAGTGTTCATTGTCACTAGTTATCAGGGAAATTGCAAATCAAAATGACAATGAGATAGCATCTCACGCCAGTGAGGAGGCTTTTATCAGAATGACTGGAAACAGCTGGGGAGGAGGGGGTTGTGGGGGAAAAAGGAACCCTCATTCACCATTGGAGGGAATGTTGTCCAGGTCAGATACCTTGGAAAACTGTCACTGTCCTCCCGTGGTTCATCGATTTGCTCAAGCAGGCCCAGTAACGTCTCCATTGGAGACTTTGTTGTTACTGTGTTTGGCATATCGAATACGTCACGGGGAGCTTGCCAGGCTCTGCTGTGCGGGCGAGATACTCTCAGTAGCTTGCCAGGCTCTGCTGTTTGGGCGAGATACTCTCAGTAGCATGCCAGGCTCTCTGAGAGGGGCGAAGGAATCAAACTCGGGTTGGCCATGTTGGCTGCTTGTAAGGCAAAGGCCCTACCGCTGTGCTATCTCTCCAGCCCACACTTGTAAATTAGCCCTGTAGCACTGTCCTCCCATTGTTCATCGATTTGCTAGAGCAGGCACCAGTAACGTCTCACAACAAATTGTGAGACTTGTTGTTACTGTGTTTGGCATATCAAATACATCATGGGTAGCTTGCCAGGCTCTGCCGTGCGGGCGAGATACTCTCGGTAGCTTGCCAGGCTCTCCGAGAGGGGCGGAGGAATCGAACTCGGGTCAGCCATGTTGGCTGCGTGCAAGGCAAACGTCCTACCGCTGTGCTATCGCTCCAGCCCACCTTGGAAAACAGGATGGGAATTTCTCAAAAGAGCAAGTTTGCATGTGGTCGACCTGAGTTCAATCCCTGGCACCCCGTATGATTCCTTGAGCACTTCTAGGAGTAATCATTGAGTATTAAGAGTCAGGAGTAAGTCCTGAGCCCCCAAACAAAGCAAAAAAGCAAGAATAGATCCCATATGGGGCTGGAGCAATAGCACAGCAGTAGGGTGTTTGCCTTGAACGCAGCCAACATGGCCGACCCGAGTTCGATTCCTCTGCCCCTCTCGGAGAGCCCGGCAAGCTACTGAGAGTATCTCGCCCGCATGGCAGAACCTGGCAAGCTACTTGTGATGTATTCGATATGCCAAACACAGTAACAACAAAGTCTCCAATGGAGATGTTACTGGGCCCGCTTGAGCAAATTGTTGAACAATGAGAGGACAGTGACAGTGACAGTGACAGATCCCATATGACTATTTCTTGGTATCTACCCCATCGCCTCCCCCCCAAACCACAAAAAACTTCAAAAGATGTGTGCACACCTATGTTCATCACAGCCCTTATGCAATAGCCAGGATATGTCAGTGATCCAAATGTCCCCAGGTAAATGGATAAAAAAGCTGTGGCATATAACCTCAATGGAATACTATACAACGCTTAGAAAAGGTAAAATTTTGCAGTTTGTTGCATCTTGGATATTGAATACGTCACGGGGAGCTTGCCAGGCTTTGCCATGCGGGCGAGATACTCTCGGTAGCTTGCCGGGCTCTCCGAGAGGGGCGGAGGAATCAAACCTGGCTCGGCCGGGTAACACAGTAACAACAAGTCTCACGATGGAGACGTTACTGGGCCTGCTCGAGCAAATCGTTGAACAACGGGAGGACCGTGACCGTGACCGTGCCTCTTGGATGGACCTGGAGAGAGTTGCCTTATGCAACATAAGTCAGAGGGAGAGGGACAAATACTGGATGATCTCATTCCTTATGGAGATCGGCCTTCATAATAGAAAGAGAAACAAATCACACCTGAAGGGAAAACACTATCTTTTTCCTTTCGCTTTCTGAGTCACACCCAGGGCTGGAGCGATAGCACAGCAGTAGGGCGTTTGCCTTGCACGCAGCCAACACGGCCGACCCGAGTTCGATTCCTCCGCCCCTCTCGGAGAGCCCGGCAAGCTACCGAGAGAATCTCGCCCGCACGGCAGAGCCTGGCAAGCTCCCCGTGATGTATTCAATATGCCAAACACAGTAACAACAAAGTCTCACAATGGAGACGTTACTGGGCCCGCTCGAGCAAATCGATGAACAACGGGAGGACAGCGACTAACAGTGAGTTACACCCCGAAATGCTCGGGGGTTACTCCTGACTTAGGAATTACTCCCGCAGATGCTCAGGGGACCCTATGGGATTCTGGGAACTGAACCCAGGTCGGTCGTGTGCAAGGCAAATGCCCTACCCACTGTGTTATGGCTCCAGCCTTCCCTTTTCCAAACTAGATGGAGGCCGAACTCCTGGAAGGAGCCCCAGAAGAGGCTGCATCGATCCTTCCAGGCTGTTCTCCGCTCGCTGGGGGCGGGGCCCTTGAGACCCATAAAGAAGGGAGATTGAGTACGCGGTGAGCTGGCAGACAGGCGCTGGCTTCATTCTGATTTGGGAGAGCCACATCCATCGGGGCCCTGTCACCTCGGGGCTGGCTCAGATTGCTCCTTTCTGCTCCAGCAAGATAAAGAACTCGCATCTCCTCTCTGAGAAGCCCTCTCCTGGCAGCTGCTCCTGGGCTGGTTTCAGGGACAGAACGGTCATGGGCAGAGAGGGGAGCCCCCTGTGGCCCTGTTGCGGTTGGCAGAGGTCTCTGTCGAATCCCTGCGTCCTAGGAGCTGGACCATGAGGAAGTGGCTGTTGAAGTCTTCGCCTGTCCCTCAAGTGTCCCAGTCACCATCCCTTGTAAGGTAACTTGTCTCTTCCCGGGCCTGGCCCGGTCCTCTCCCACTGCCCACCTGAGCGTCGGCTTCTGCGTTTCTCCCCGAAAACAATTCCATTCGATGCAGGTCCCATCAGGTGCGTGTCCAGGGAATGTGGGCATCTCGTCCACGTGCGAGGCAGATCCCCCTAGGGCATCCAACTCAGTCATGGGAAACCTCACGACTCGCTGCCAGGGATTAGTTGAGGGATGAGCCTAGGACCTAGTTCCAGTCACTGGGATCTTAGAGGAGCCGGAAGAAAAGTCTCTCTTGCCCTGATGAGTAGGGCCGGCTACCCGCACTCACACTGAATCACTCCCTGTCTCCGCGGCTGGCTGATTGCAGCATCCCTCACTTCCTGGGCTGTGGCCACGTGGCTGTCCTGCCCCACTCTGGGCTTTTTCAGGACAGAGATGCTGAGTTCCTTATTATTGTTTTTTTTCCTCCCCTGGTGAGTCACTCCCATGGCCAACAATAAACTCGTCCTGCAGAAAACGTCCAGAGAAACTGATGAACGGCATGAGACCGATGATGCCGTCAGCAGGCCGAGGCACGCACACAAGACCCTTTGTTTCCTATTTGGACACGGCCACCCCCTTATCGTGCTGTACAGGGCTCCCCAGACCCTTGTCTCTGGACCCTCTTTGCCTCCAATTTCTAGCCACCCAAATACCTATTTATCTCTCAAAACCCTATTCTGATATTACTCTTCTAGGATGTCTTTGCTGCTGATTTCTGGTCAGCTTTATTGCGTCCCTATTCTAGACGGTTTTCTTAGAACATCATTTTAAGGGTGGGAGCAGCTTCTTGTGGGAGGGTCTGTCCTTTTTTATGGGACTCATCATTTCTCAGCCTTTCTTCCTCTGTGACACTCAGTGCCTAGTGCAGAGTCAGGGGCTCTATAAGGATTATCCAGGTGGAGTTCTTCTCCTTCTCCTTCTCCTTCTCCTTCTCCTTCTCCTTCTCCTTCTCCTTCTCCTTCTCCTTCTCCTTCTCCTCCTCCCCCTCCCCCTCCCCTTCTTCCTTCTCCTCCTCCCCCCTCCCCCTCCCCTTCTTCCTTCTCCTTCTCCTCCTCCTCCTCCTCCCTCCTCCTCCTCCTCCTCCTCCTCCTCCTCCTCCTCCTCCTCCTCCTCCTCCTCCTCCTCCTCCTCCTCCTCCTCCTCCTCCTTCTTCTTCTTCTTCTTCTTCTTCTTCTTCTTCTTCTTCTTCTTCTTCTTCTTCTTCTTCTTCTGTCACACCCATCAATAAACACAGGTTACTCCTGGTTCATGCACTCAGGAATTACCTCCTGGCAGTGCTTGAGGAACCATACGGAATGCTAGGAATCGAACCCAGGTCGGCTTCGTGCAAGGCAAGCGCCTTATCTGCTGTGCTATCACTCCAGCCCCAAGCTCTTGCTTCTTAAGTGTCAAAGTGGCATCTGAGATGTAGTAGTTCAAAACCTGCCCAACACAGGCTTTCGATGGGCCAGCAGAGGAAGAGGAATCACATGACATATTGAATTTCTTTTTTTTTTTTTTGTTGTTGTTCTTTTGTTTTGGAACCAAAACAAAATGGGCAATGCTCAGGGGTTACTCCTGACTGGCTCAGGGCCCATAGGAGATGCCCGGGATTGAACCCGGGTTGGCTGCGTACAAGGCAAGTGTGCTTTCCTCAGTACTATCACTCTGGCTTCTCAGAATGATCTTGAGTTCTTAGGATGCATGGGGAAGTACCAGTATGGCTTGGATTAAATGGCTGCACCCTCTCATCTAGCTGGCCGGGGGAAAGGGGGGTCCCTATATAATGCAAACAGAGGAACCAGAAAGTGAATCTCCCTGTGCCATAGAGCCAGTGCTCAAACTCAGAGACCTGGACACTCAATGGGGTCCCTTTTGGGAAAAGAGAACTAGGACCAATGGGACCATACCCACTGCAGCCCCGGCCCAAAGCTTAGCACAGAGCCTCTGGACTCGGCAGGCTGAACGCCTCCATTCCCAAGGGCTGCTCTCAACTCTCCAGTTGCCATCCCTGAGAGTTTGTGGCACGGTCTTCAATCTTTCCATCTGCAGCCACTTCCAACCTTGACCTCAGAGCCGTGAAGATGATCCTTATGGAGTTGTTACTCAGAGGAAAATTGAAATGGGCCCCGTGGGGGAGATGGTGGGACTTGAGTTCTAGCTATCTCATTTCAGATCGGTCTAGAGAGAAAAAAAAAAAAGAGCAGGGCTTGCCGTCCGAGTCACAAAATTAGGTGAGCTCCATTCTCTGCCTCTCTTAAGAAATATGGGCGCTGCTCTAAAAATCTTTTTTTAATCTCCTCTCTGGCCCATGTAACAGGAAATTGGTCTCTGCCATAGGCCAATAAATCTCCAACTTTTTTTTTTATTGAATATTAAAGAAAGACTTCAAGTTCAAATCTCTCTGCTTGCAGTTCCTTACATAACGTTGCAGCTCTGCTACCTCGGGTCACAAAAGCTTTAAAAAGAAGGGGAAAAATGGAAAAGCTGTCCAGGTCAGTGGCCCCGGAGGGTGATTTCTTCTCCTTAGAAATAATAGCCTATTTCTCTAAAATTTCGAAACAAGGTCTCTCCTCTCCAGCTGGCACATTATAATTGAGACGGGGTGGGGTGGTGGTGGGGGGATTAACAGGCTCCCAGCGCCTCTAAACAGAGCCGCCAGCAGCCTCCAGCCGCTCCTGGGGACCAGTGCAAGAGGCAGGACTGGGGGCAGACGGCGGGTGGCGCTGCTGAGTTGCCTTTAGGGACGGGAGAGGCACTTCTCCCTGTGGGTACTGGGGCTTGCTGGGGGGAAGAAACACAGTGATGGATGGACCAGACTTGGAGGAAGCCTGGCACAAGTAGGGCATGCCACGTTGAGACATTACTGTTATTGTTACCAAGAAACTGTGGATCAGGAAAAAAAAAAGAAATACTTGGATAGAGAAGCCCCAAGTCAGGAAACTTGATCACCCAAGACCACCCAGAAGATGTCTTGGGTGGGGCCAGAGCGCTAGTACAGTGGGTAGGGCATTTGCTTTGCATGTAACTGACCCAGGTTCGATCACCGGCATCCTATATGTCCCCCTGAGCACCGCCAGGAGTAATTCATGAGGTGCAGAGCCAGGAGGAACCCCTGAGCACCACTGGGTGTGACCCAAAAGGGGAAAAAAACAGAAGTCTTGGGTAAGGAATAATGGCTTCCATCCACCTGGCACCCTTCGACCACATGCAACTTCCACATGTGCATTGTGGGTGGGGTCCTCTTCAGTGAGGGCAAGGGAAACGCTTCCCAAGCACTTGACAATGGGGGTGAACTCTTCACCCTTAGCCTGTCTCGAATCCAGCCTCCGTGACTTCCCACCATCCCCACTCATTCAGAAAGAACAAAGAATGAAGACATATGGTATATAAATCTCTCAGACTCACCCCCACCCATAATAACGACTGTTACTGTTACATTCTTGTGGGTTAGGATACTATTTCTACCTGACTGTTACTTTGTTAGTATTAGCAGTCGTTCTCTGAAGAACAAGACACTCTCTCCCCAGTCTTGAGATCCTTCCTCTTTCTACAGCTGATTAATCTACAGTTTCTAGATGATTCTAGAAACCCCATGTGCCTTCCTCTTTCTACAGCTTTCCACCACCCAGATGCAAGGCCCCAATGGCATCTAGAGAGCCCTGCTCCTTCTTTCTCGCGAGCATCTGTGTTCCTGTCTCTTGGTTGCATTTGCTGGACTTTCTCCTCCTTCCTCATCTCTAACACATGCCCCTTGCTCTGCACACCCCCGAGAGGGTCTGCACCCACGTGAGATGTCCAACTCTCAAAAGGAGAGCTCCCTTTGCTGCATGGCGGAACTGTGGGTCTCCTTGGCTGAAGCAGGAAGCAGAAAAGGGCGCTTCCTTCCATGGCTCTAACACTCTGAGGACACCCAGTTCTTTTGACAGCATCACTCGAAAAGACAGTGCCATGGCCGTGGGCTGCAGTCTCAGCCGGAGGGACCCTATTTTCCTGCCTTCCTACAGAGGTCGATGGGGGGAGGGCTGAACCTTTCGCCTTTAACCCTCCCTCCCCACCCCCCCGCCAAAATGGCATTTCTTGAATGCTTTCCTTTTCCCAAACCCTTGCTAACCCATGGAAACAGCCGTGATGTGTCAGAGACCCCTTGGACTCCGAAGTAATATTCTGCTTCCTACCCTCTCCCCTCCCCCTGCCCCCCGCCCCCCAGACTGGTTATTTGCTGGGTCCCAAATGGTTGGCGGTTGATGGATGGCGGGTGATTTCGACATCCGCACACCTTGGAGCCCCAGAGCTAACCCTCTGACAGCGTTAGCATAAAAGATTTACATTTATGTTACGAGGGCCACACAAGAATAATAATTTTAAGATACATTGCCTTGGCTGTCGGTGCACCCTGGGAAATCTCGCCGCGGCAGGCGCCGAGCCACACTGTAATTACAAAATGGCAGAGCTGGAGAGGTTTTCTGGAGGCGAGCAGCTAGAGACCAGAGCCATCTGCATGCCTTGGCGGATTGAAATTACAGTAATATATGAAGACATTACCTGAAAAACCCGGCCCCATTTACATGATTTACTCTCCAGCCCCAGCAAGCTTTAATTTAAGGATAAAGTCATTCAGAAAGCTAATCTGATAGGAGAGGCATTATTTCACACAGTTAAGTTAATTTACGGTAGTTGATTGTTGTGGTTGCTTTTGGTATTATTATCTGCCGACAAACAGCTGATCTGCCAGACAGAAGCAATATACTGCTGAACTTGGTGTCTTCGTGCCGCAGTGAGCACTCTGTGATAAAGGTTTGTTTATAAGCAATAATAGGAAAGTCATTGTGAGGCCAGGCTGATAACGCTGATGAGGAATATTTTTAAAGAGCTCAGGGAAATGAATGAATGAAGCTCCAGCCCCGAGTTCCCCGGGTCTGTCTGTCAGGAACAGCCACTGTGGCTGGTCCATTATTTTTGGTATTGAACCCCTTTCCTCTTCCTTGATACACCTGCTTTGGGGTCCAGGTTGCTTGGGGATCCCTTCCTTCCTACTGCCTAGGTGAGCTTCTCCAGCCAGACTGTGAGAAGACTGCATCTCGACTCTGGAGGAGGATGCAGTGTCTTGCTTTTCAAGGAAAAAGCAATATTTCTCTTTGATGGTGTGTGTGTGTGTGTGTGTGTGTGTGTGTGTGTGTGTGTGTGTGTGTTTTCATCTTGGAGGAACCCAGAGTGTGTGCCAGCAGCCAAACAAACACCAGGAAAGCGGGCAGTGGGGGCTTGTTTGAGGAGCCTGCAGACGGTCAGGGGACGGTCAGGGAGGGGTTCCATCAAAGCCAGCCTCTCCTTCCTTGGCGGCACTGCTTGGTGCTGACTCAGGATGCTGAGATGATTCTAGAAACCCCACGAGCATGCACGGGAAAGGATGTCTGGGGGGTTTGTTCTTACGGACTAGGCTCACTGCTCCCATGGAGGACACTCTCTCCCTTGGCCTCTCACGAGTTGATCGCCACAGGAGCGGCATGGCTTTGGGGAAAGAAGGACAACTTGCTGCCCAGGGCATCGGGGAGCCATGGCTGACGGTGTCCTGAAGGACTCTCAAGGGCCCGCTTCTGCCGGAAGGGACCCGGGGATTGGACAGGGAGCCCCGCTTGGGAGGTGCTCGCTCTGGATGACTCTTCCTCTCCAGGGATTCAGGACCTTCCAGATGGAGGAGTTCTTGGCAGGATGATCACCCAGCATGTCCTGAGGCATGCCCAGCACACCCCTCCTGCTCTTGGGCCAGGCCCAGGGCCAGCTGCCTCCCAAGCAGAAGCTGATGACCAGGAGCTTTCATTCTGAATTCCACATGCTGGCGGAGCTTGATGGAGACTCCGAACTCCACCAGGACTGGCCAACAAGCCCTGGTTAGGACCCTATTTTTTTTTTTTCAATTGAATCATCATGAGATGCAGTTACAAAGCTTTCATGTATGAGTCTCCATCATACAATGATCGAACACCCATCCTTCCGCCAGTGCACATTCCCCACCACCAATGTCCCCAGTATCCTCCCCCCTTTCCAACCCTCTCCCTGCCTCTATGGCAGACAATCTTCCCCATACTCTCTCTCTACTTTTGGGCATTATGGTTTGAATACAGATACTGGGAGACTATCACATTTGCTTCTTTATCTGCTTTCAGCACACATCTCCCATCCCGGACAATCCCTCCAACCATCATTGACTTAGTGATTCCTTCTCTATCCCAGCTGCCTTCTCCCCCAGCTCATGAGAAAGGCTGCCAACTATGCAGCAATATTAGGATCCTCTTTCAAAGTGACATCCCGAGGCCCTCAGAAAAAGCCCCCTGGGTGGCCTGAAAATTGCAGGACTTAACGGCGATCAGCCTCCTCCCTCTGTCTTCTCTGGGTTCATCATCTTTTCCACAAACAGCGGCCGCTCAACCACCCTGGAGCTGGTTAACTTTCTTCTGTCCCGCTGTAGGGTTCAGAGCTCTGCCAGGCGCACCCTCACTATCTCTCCCTCTGGACCGCTCAGCTTTGAGATCTCACAGAAGATGGAGCTTGTTTGCATGGACCTTTTCATGGTGGCCTGTCTGGGGCTCCCTACACACGCACCATCATGTGTGGTTAGGTGTGCCTGCAAGGGTGTCACCAGTGGCTTAATGGCTGTGTGATCCAACAGCCCTAGATGGTGTAATGTGCAGTACAGCAAGGTTAGAGGGTGCAGCTGGATGGCACAGCATGCTGGGTCCCCACGGTCCTGGCCAAGAGGGCCAGAAGCAGAGACTCCATGGCCCCTGCCCTCTTCTGTGCAGTCCTGGAGAGTTGATGGGCAGGGGGCAGTTACACATGGTTATTTGATTCAGGCTTGCTGGTGGATGTAGCATTCTCTAGCATCTAACGGGCACTGGACAAGGATTTCCTGGATAAAGCATAGACAGCAGAAATGGAAGAACGGGGTTTCAGAATTGAAAGTGGGGGAGAGGCTTCTGGGATTGCAGGGAGGGGAGGGAGTCATTTGCTGCGATATTCTGCAAGCCTCAACGCTTGGACCCTGCAGACTTCTGCAAAGGACCCCTTCCTTCCTTCCTTCCTTCCTTCCTTCCTTCCTTCCTTCCTTCCTTCCTTTCTCCCTCCCTCCCTCCCTCCCTCCCTCCCTCCCTCCCTTCCTCCCTCCCTCCCTTTCTTCACCTCCCTCCCTTTCTTCCCCTTCCTTCCTTCCTTCCTTCCTTCCTTCCTTCCTTCCTTCCTTCCTTCCTTCCTCCCTCCCTCCCTCCCTCCCTCCCTCCCTCCCTTTCTTCCCCTCCCTCCCTCCATCCCTTTCTTCCCCTCCCTCCCTCCTTCCCTCCCTCCCTCCCTCCCTCCCTTCCTTCCTTCCTTCCTCCCTCCCTCCCCCGTCCCTCCCTTCATTTTTTCCTGCTTCTCTCCTCATCCTTTCCTTCTTTCCTTTCTCTCTTCTTTTCTCCCTTTCTCCCTCCCTCCTTCCTTTCTTCCTGTTGGTGTTAAGGTCACATGGTCATAGTAGTGGTAATTTTTGATGTACATTTACTGCTCCTCACCACCACTAACATGCCCAAGACCCCCCACCATGGTCCTTATGTCACTTCCAGTTCACTCCCTTCTACCCCAGTGGGATACTCTCTGTAATCCAAAACCAAGCGTTTGTTATCTTTTGAGACTGTCCATTCCCTTGCTTTGTTGTCCTCTATGCCACAGATGAGTGAGATCGTCGGGGATTTGTCCTTCTTCCTCCAAGTGAATTCACTTAATGTGGTGTCTTCTAGTTCCGTATAAGTTCAGGGAACTGTAAGGTTTTCCTCTCATTTTTAACAGCTGTGTAGTATTCCAGAGTGTATATAGACCAGAGCTTCTTAATCCATTCATCTGTTGAAGATGTGATCCTGGCATCCAAGAGGCTCATGGCACCCAGTATATTGCCTGCCTGCTCTCTCCTGCTCTTGAGTCCCTCCCTACTCCTGCCCCCACTTCCCACCTGTCCCTGGGCCATTAAATCTTTTCTGCACTGTCCAACACAGTCTCTTCATTTCCTTATGGGACCTGGGGCCAGGACATAGACATTCCCCTCTACCTGGGAGCAGACTAGTCAGAGAATGCTAATGAAGGGACCTCTCTCCAGAATGAATTTCTAATTTTTTTCTGCTGGAAAAAAAAGAAACAGCTTTCACTTAATCCTTATCACCTAGTCAGCGATGGGCTTGTATGAAATATGCATAAATGTCAGTTTCCTCCCTCACACAGGAAGGCCAATGCTGGAAAAGATTAAGATAGAAACGAGAGAAGGGGTGAACAGGCCCTCTGAGTGTAGGGTGCCCACTTCCCACGATGGGAGGGTTGCCGGTCTTGCCCGTGCCAGCTGCCCGCCAGCAGGGATTGTGGGATGAAGGTCAGCCTGGGGGTCGCTGGAGGAAAAGGACTTGAGGAAGAAAGAGTGATGGGAATTGCTTCGATTCCAGAGAAGAAAGCCAGCCCCATAAATTCTGGGCCTGGAGGACATAGAGTTAAGTGAAAGAAGTCGGAGGGTCAGCGAATATCAGATGATCTCCCTCACCTGTGATATGTAGAGGAACAAGGCAAAGGATGGACAGTAATAATCAATGAGAAGCCCTTGGCCTTGGCCAGCAAAACTGAGATTACCAAGCACTGGGCGGGGAAGGGAGGGTTAGTAGATGGTGTAGGGAAGGAAGAGGCCCAGTAGGAATGACTAGAAAGGATGTAAGGACAGTGACGGAGGGCCTTGGGGACTTAGTGATGGTGAAGGTGCAGAAACTTTGTACTTTAATACCATACACATTACCACCATTCTAACCATGTTACCGAAACTACAATCAAAAGAATAATAAAAGAAAAATAACCCGATGAACCCTGAACCCACCTGTTCTCCTCGTTGCATACCGTTGGCCCAAGTGTCTACTGGCCGGGTTCGATTCCTCCGCCCCTCTCAGAGAGCGCGGCAAGCTTCCAAGAGTATCTTGCCTGCACGGCAAAGCCTGGCAAGCTACCCGTGATGTATTCAATATGCCAAACACAGTAGCAACAAGTCTCAAAAACTGGAGACGTTACTGGGCCCGCTTGAGCAAATCGATGATCAACAGGAGGACAATCTCACTCAATCTCTCACAATTTATTATTTACTTTTACTTTTTATTTTTAAAAAGTTATCAGTAGCAATTTATTAGAAATTAAACATTTGAGGCTGGAGCGATAATGCAGTGGGTAGGCGTTTACCTTGCATGCGGCCAACCCGGCTTTGATTCCCAGCATCCCATATGGTCCCCTGTGCACTGCCAGGAGTAATTTCTGAGTGCAGAGCTAGAAGTAATTCCTGAGCATCGCTGGGTGTGACCTAAAAGCCCCCATCCCCAAAAAGAAATTAAATATTTGTACCACATACACGCTTGCCAATTGACAGATTAACTGAGTATAGAATAAGAAAACAATAGCTTTAAATGAAGTTTAGACCACACAGGCTTCATAGAAAATGGCAGGATTCTTAATTAACATCCTCAAAAACTGAAACACACGTTCTTCTCAGGCATATGTGGAACATCCTCCAGCTAGTGCTGGTTGGTTTCACTTCTGGTCTGGTGACCCAAGAAAGGAAAGAGATGATGTGAAATGGCTTAAGAGAATGTGGGGCCATCAAGGTCTTGGCAAAGGTCTGTTCTCTACTCTGACTTGGGATGTATACCCTGGGACCAGCACAACAATCTCCCTCCGTGCTGTTCCTCCAGCAGGTGCCAACCAGCACATGTGACCAACCAGGAATAATGTTTGGAAACCAGCAGCTCAGGGATGGACTCTTGGTTCTTGGTTCAACAGGACCTGCCTCCAACAGGACTCAGCGCCAGACCCGGTAGATAACAATGAACCAGTTCTCCCCACTTCCAATACTTGTCCAGAGAGACAGCTCAGGCATTTTTTTTTTAAATTTGCTTTTTAGGTCACACCCAGCGATGCTCAGGAGTTACTCCTGTCTCTGCACTCAGAGCCTGGCAGTGCTTGGGGGACCCTATGGGATGCTGGGAATCGAATCTGGGTTGGCCGTGTGCAAGGCAAATGCCCTACCCACTGTCTATTGCTCCAGCTCCCAGCTCAGACATTCTTAAGATAGTACTGTGGTCTCTCTGGAACGCCCTCCCCAGGGACCCATCTGATGTCTCCTAAAGATCTCTAAGACACCTGCTACTCACATTCTTCCAGTCATCCGGTCTGAGGGCTGGGAAGGCTCCTGACAAGTCCTTTCCCTGTGGAACCCCAATACTTTCTGAAGGGCCAACCGCTGTTTCGCACACCAGGCGCATGTGACAAGAGTGAAGTGGATTAATTAACGGAGGGGCCCTATCTTCCACCCAGCCGTTCTGGGCTGCAATGGAGACCAGAAAAAATCCATTAGATTATACCGAGAGATAGCGGGGAGGAAGTTTAGATTAAGTTTATCTCTCGAGGCAATTTTATTAGATAGATTAAGTTTCTGTTCATCCCTCCAAAGACCATCGTCATATCCAGTGTCATGACTTTCAAATCCTTTGGACTGCCGAGGGTAATCAAACACGGTTGTCTTTTTATCCCCCTCTTTTCCTCCTTAGTATTCCACAATCCTGCCTCCTTCATCTGTCAAAGGGATAGTATTAAGGGGATCAATGTTGACAAGTGATAGTACAAATTATGTAATGCTGATGACATTTCACTGTCTCCTTTTGATCTGCAATTCCCAGTCTCAATCAGTCCTTATTCTATTAAAAAAATGTTGAAAGGAAGGCAGCTGTGAGGCCATTGGCACGCATCCCTGTGCCCCAGGGCCAACACGGGGTGAATTTGAAGTGTACAGGAGGCTTCTGAATTCAACCCAGGGCTGGGGCCAGGGGCCTGACTGACTGGAGGGGAAATTGAGGTCATTTTCTCGACAGCAGACCTTCAGTGAGGCCCCTGTGGAGAGCGTGTGGCAGCCCTGGGCTGGACTGGGCGTCCCCCTGGAGTTCCCGACTTCTCATGCTCACCAGCCCAGGGGCTTCCACTCTGAGAACAAACCCTCTGACTTCTCCGTGGGGATCCGGCCCTTCCTTTTGGGGAACAGATGGAGGATTGTTGAAAAGGAGCAGCTGAGGGGTTGTGTCAGGGCAGGGAGCTTGGTGACAGGCACAGAGCAGAAATGCTGTCTTCCAATGACGTTTGAGGCCAGTTGCACAGGGACTCAGAAGAGAGGACACAGTCCCAGGCAGAGCAGAAGAGTCTTATTTTAAACAAAAAAGAAGCATATTTGAGGGGGGCAGGGGTGACCATTCAAGTCTTCTGTGTATTATTTCCACATGCATGGAATAATCTCCTTTTCCTCTCATGCCATCTCCTACACAGTCATGGGCAAGAGTGGGCTTTCACCTACACGAGGGTTGAAGGGAGAGTGGGCATGATCTCTCTTGACCTTGTGGCTTGAACTTTAGGAATCATGGTTCTTTCTTTCTTTCTTTCTTTCTTTCTTTCTTTCTTTCTTTCTTTCTTTCTTTCTTTCTTCTCCTTCCTTCCTTCCTTCCTTCCTTCCTTCCTTCCTTCCTTCCTTCCTTCCTTCCTCTTTCTTTCTTTCTTTCTTTCTTTCTTTCTTTCTTTCTCTCTTTCTTTCTCTTTCTTCTTTTTTTTTTCAAAATCCAAGTGTCGGTTAGCACCAGAGTTGCAGGGCAGCTGTATTGAATGGATTTCCCCCCTCCTGTGTGAGGTACTTGGCAGTGAGGAGAGAGGCTGGAGGTGGCCAGGAAGAGAATGTGAGCACCTGTGAGCATTTGTTGACTAGAGAATGGCACTCAGGGAACCAAGGTTTCTCATCCCCTGCTCTCCTAGGAATGTGCCTTATAGTCTTTTTTTTTCTTTTTGGGTCACACCCGGCGATGCACAGGGCTTCCTCCTGGCTCTGCACTCAGAAATTACTTCTGGCAGTGCTCGGAGGACCCCATGGGATGCCGGGGATCGAACCCAGGTTGGCTGCGTGCAAGGCAAACACCCTCCCCGCTTTGCTATTGCTCCAGCCCGTGCCTTAGAGTCTTGACCCTTTGGTTTTCATTTTGGGATATCTCTTGGGGGACCATGAGGTTCTGAGGATCAAATCTGGGGCTCCCACCTGTAAAACATGTGCTTTAACCCTTCGAATCATCTTCCTAGCCCTCATCTTGACCATATGAAAATGCGTTGCTGGAACTTGCTTTGAGGATGCAGCTTGGAGGGACCATGCTAGCCTGTGTTCTGGGCAAGGCACTGCTGACATGGGCCGAGCTATCCATATCAATGTCACGACCTCTGTGAAAGCCCCATGAGAGTTTTGAGACCATCGGTCTGGTGGTCGCCCAAGACCTAGTCTCATAAGTCAGCTCCCTTGGTTCTGAACACTGTCTTCTACTGAGATGACTTTTTCCCTCTGCCTCTCATCACCCTGTAAGTCCAGGGATCCATTTCAGAGGGCCCAGAGAGTTTCTGAGACTGTGATATAAGAATCCATCCATCTTTGCGAAAACCTGTCTTAGGGATTGAGATTTGGTCTGGGGCCATCCCTGGATCCCGTGGCCCGACTCATGTCAAAGTCTAAAGCTCAGACTCTGCCTATTGCTGTAGGTCCACAACCATCCATTACATTCTAGGTCCTCTACTGCTCCAGCATCAAAGGACCTCCTGGAAAATAATGTCACTGATGATTGTCATTGAAGGAAGTGGCCTTGCTTTACTCATAGTCATGACTTGTCAACTACCCAGATCTCACTGGGTACTCTTCTTTTGTTTTTGGGTCACACCAGAGATACAGGGGTTACTCCTGGCTTTGTACTCAGTAATTACTCCTGCCAGTAATTGGGGAACCATATGGGATGCTGGGAATCGAACCTGGGTGGGCTGTCTGCAAGGCAAACGCCCTCCCTGCTGTGCTATCACTCCAGCCCCTCTCACTAGGTACGCTTGATATTCAGGATATGTTTCCCAAATAAATGCATCAATACCTCTTACCCCCTCTCTAACTGCAGACTGGCAATTGTGGGGAGACTGAGTCCCACCTGGGAAAAGATACTCAGGACCTGACAAAATCTATCACTGAAGTCTTACCATGACTCCTAAGCAGAAGAATAGGATTCCAGACCATGTTTTCCCAGGAAGCATTCTTCAGACTCTCAAATAAAAGCAAATAGAATTTTTATTAAAACTATGTTTTGTCTACAGACTGGAAAAGCCCTGATGTCAAAAAAAATACCCACCTCGAAATTATACTTTGTCTTCCCATTATAAATTTTTATTAACCACTCTTTTATTAGCCACCTTATTACAGCTGATCTGCACATGAATAGAAACAATTCACAAATGATCAGGGTTGGATTAGAGAAACCATAAACTCAATGCAAATTGTTACAAATTATTTACTGGCTTGGCACAAATCTGCATATAGATTGGGAAGTCGATCAGAAAGGTACCTTCAGGTATTCTTCACAGGATATGATTGTGACGATAGGTGCAGATGGGCACACATCGAGTGGAATAGAAATGAAAGCATACAGATGCATTTGTCAAACATCCTTAAGTGTGGGGTCTTTCATTACCCCGGAGCTTTGAGTTACCTGGCTATCTGGGGAAACTGAAAAGGGCTCAGGGAGGTGGGGGTGTGGAAAATAGACTTATTCTAATTATTAGCTCAAGAAGCAGAAGGCTGGGGGCATGAGAGAAAGCATAGGGGTTAAGGCACTTACTTTGTGTGTGGCTGACCCCGGTTCAATCCCCAGGACCATAAACCATTCCTGCAAACAAGGCCAGGAATAATCCCTGAGCACAAAGCCAGGACTAAGCTAAGCCCTAAGCACTTTTGCATATGACACACTTCTCCCCTAAAATTAAAAAATTAAAAACCAGCAGACCACTAAGGGTATTTTTGAGAAATCAGAAGCAGAAACACTCACCCAGCATCCTAGAAGCTGGACATAGTTCTTGTGGCCATCTCAAGTCTTTCCTGGTTACTCTGTGGGAGGGGGCAGTCTCCTGGTGACCATTACTTCCCAGTGGAGGGAACTGGAGGGTCGTCACAGAGTCAAGGTCACAGAACTATCAGGACAGGCTCCTTTCACATAGTCAGACCCAACCACAGAAACTGATGTCCTTGAGGTTGACAGTGCAGGGGATAGACGCTGAAGTCTAACCCTCTCCATACCCTAACACTTGAATGAACCCAATCTGTCCCTTGGTTTCTCCTTAATTTATTTTTATTTATTTATTTATTTATTTATTTATTTATTTATTTTTTGCTTTCTGGGTCACACCTGGCGATGCACAGGGGTTACTCCTGGCTCTGAACTCAGGAGTTAGTCCTGGCGGTGCTCAAGGGACCATATGGGATGCTGGGACTCGAACCCGGGTTGGCCGCATGCAAAGCAAACACCCTACCCGCTGTGCTATCTCTCCAGCCCCATTGGTTCTTCCTTTAAAGCAGCTTGGTTTGAGTGATGTCATGATTGACTGCCAAGAATCCAGACCTGGACAGTGGAGGGGTCATCTTATCATTCCACCTTGCCTTGAGACCACGACCTGTTCTAGGGTTTGGTTTGCTCAGGGTGGGGGCGGGTGGAGTTAATTTCTCTGAAATCTCTGCAAATGTCCTGAATTTAAATGTAGGGGTAAAAGACATGAATGCTGGCAGGGATGGGTGTCATGGATGAGTTCTTTCCAGAATCTCTCCACCTCTGGCAAGGGGAGAACAGAATGCCAGTGGTTAATGCATTATTTATTTTACGCTCGAAGATTTCTGTTTTCCTCCTTCAGTCAAAAACTACTGTCAGGTTAGTTCTCATTCCTTGTCACTCAACTCTTCTCCTATGGCTATTGACTTGTCATCGAGACCAGAGTCTTCACCTCGATGGAACAACACTTAATGGTGACAACCTGGATCTTTCTCTTAAATGGAACAGAGGACTCAGGGACTTCTCAGAGCCCCGAAGATTCGGTGATTGGTCGGTTATTTCTTCTTCGATTCCATGGATGGCATCGTGGAGCTGCAGGCCTGGGGAAGAGAGAGGGGAGTCCCACTTCCTCCCTTCTGCAGAGGAAGTTTGATCTGTCTTCCTTATTGCGATTGCATATGTCAATGATGAGTACAAGAAAAGCTAGTGTGGGCGGCTCTCTCTTCTTTCTGTTTCCTTACCAGCTGGGGGACCCATATCACTTCAGATGAAAAATGAGCACAAGCATAGTATTCATGGCAGCAAAATCCCACGTTTATTAGCCACTGACCACAGGCTAGGCATAAGCTCGTGGCCCATCATTTTACTGAATGTTCCCAATTGCTCTATCATCTGCAATTATACTACGGTCCCATTTTTGAAGACCAGGAAATAGAGATTTTATTGGGGAAGGGGGGAGGGGGAGAATGATTTATTTTATTATGTACAACTTGGTATTGGAAGTCATGGGACTTGTATCTCGGTGTCATCTGATACCAAAGTCTTAACCAATAAACTGTATTCATCGTGTGAGTCTCCAAGAAATGGTCCTGGCTTAGATAACCTTTATAGATCTTCATCTCAAAGATGCTATGGATAAATTCCCAGGATTTGGACAATTCCTTTGAGAGTATCTAGCTCAGTGCCAGCGTTTAGAGATAAACTGCGTAAATAAGGCAGGAATGTGTTTGCAAACCTAAGAAGACAAGAGCATTGGGAATGGTGTTGGCGGCCACAGGGTGGGCAGGTGGGGGGCACTAGTCTTCTCTTCCCCAGACCCTTGGCACCTGGTTGGGAATGTTATGCACCCTGCCCTCTGCTGGGGACCACGTGCACCCACCAGGTGATGTAGAACTCCCACCTTCCCTTTGTTCAGATTCCCTAACGCTGTTTCATACGTCTAAGACACTTCTCATCTTCCAATCATATCATTCGAAGCACCTTCAAAGCCAGAGGACAGCTAGCCTTCTGCTTTCTTTCCTTTTCTTCTTTTTCCCTCCAAGAGACACTGGGCGTTTGCAGAGGTTCATGTTACTAGGTTGGTAACTAATCAATCAGGCGCTGCACTGTGGAGCCTCAGTGAGAATTTCTTTCCTCTTTTCCAATTCTGCGTGTGTGCTTGGCAATAAACACACAGACAGAAACACACATACACGCATACAACTTTGGTGCTTTTCTACCAGCAAAGGAACTTGGAGCTGGAGGTAATTAAGTACCAGCAGCAGACCGCATTCAGCTGGCTTTGCAGCCTAATCTCCTTCCCTCCAGTTTGGTAAAGACCTCCCTGCCCCCCAGCTCTGGGTCCTGCCTTCATTAATGGGTCCCCCTACATCCCGAATGTAGCAGCGTCTGCTGCAAGGTCTCTCCAGGACTGTGGCCCAAGTGCAGGGACTGGGGCTGGGCTGGAGGTGGGGGGAGCTCCAGGGAATTTCAGGGAGGGCTGGAGCTACTTCAAGGTGACACACAAAGAATTCACAAAGTCAATAGGGCCTCTGCGGGGACCCGGTGGCAGATGACTTTGTTCCTCTTGGAGTTTTCCAGCCAAGTCCTCAGGAGCTGAATTCAGATAAAATGGAAAGGTAAACTAATTATAGTGGGGCCGTTGGTGCTTTGGTGGTTCGCTTGTGTCAGCATTTCCAGGCTAAACTGAGTTCTTTGGGGATTTCAGAATCTGCTTTAAATGTCTTTTTTCCCCCACCCTTATTACTATTCTTCCTGGCTCTGAATCTCCTTCCATTACAGGTCCTGATGTTTATATAAATCAAGGGACAAGGACGTTAGCCCGGCTCACAGGTGTGCAGGGGGTGGGGGGGCGGGCACCATGGTTTGTCAAACACACACACACACACACACACACACACACACACACACACACACACCCACCCTCATAGGGCACAAAGGCACACAATGGCTGCATTTGTTCCAGTCCTTCTTGGGCCCAAATCCAACTTGATGCAAGAAAACAGGTAGATTTGTGCAAGAGACCTGCCCAAGGGGGAATGTGCTTTGTAGTCTGGTCCTGGAGGGGATGTATTAGGCCCGGGTCTTTCTGCCTCACTGCATCTCTCCCACCTGTGGGTCAGGCTAATGCCTCCCTTCAGGGAAGACCACCCAACAGCTGTAGGGTCCTACTTACGCTTCTTTTTCATTTTTTTTCAAAAGTGTGCTTGTCGTCTTTTTTTTTCCTTTTTTCTTTTTGGGTGATGCACAGGGGTCCCTCCTGGCTCTGTACTCAATCATTACTCCTGGCGGTGCTCAGGGGACTCTATGGGATGCTGGGAATTGAACCCAGGTAGGCTGTGTGCAAGGCAAACGCCCTCCCCATTGTTCTATCGCTCCAGCTCTGGAGCCCAACTTCTTCCCACCTTAAATTCAGGACATGACGATTGGCTCTGCCCAGGGTCATGTGCCTACACCAAGCCAATCCTCGAAGAGGTGGGTGGAGTGAGGGCGTGTGATAGACAGCTACATCAGATCCACTAGCACAGGAAGAGCTTGTTGCTCTCGGGTGGAGGCCAGGGCAACGCTCTTCCCTCTTTGCTCTTCACCTTCCCCAGCTGTGGTCACTTCAGGGCAGCAGATGCAGACGCTTGAGAGCTGCAATCTCCCCAAACTGCTCTGATCCTGTGCTGAGGAGGACCCCGGAGTGTGAATCAAAGGCCCCGAGCAACTCTGTGGGTGCCCCACAGGTAAGGTCACCCCACGAGAGGACCTGGTTGATGCTTGACCACGAAGGTCCCAGACCTTTGCCAAAGGAATTATCACCTCGAGGTTTTGTGGGTTCTCTCAGGATCTCCGCATTTCCCATGACCCCTTTGGAAGCATCTGGAAGTCTTAGCAGAGGGGATGCATCTTCTTTGTGGGGAGAGCGTGTCTTGGATATGGTAAATGCTAAATTCTAACTAAAGACCAACCTGGGCCTATGTAGGGGCACCGGCTGCCTTTGACTTTTCCTAACCACTTGAACTGAGTAATTTAGCTTGGGTGGGCTTCACGTGGAGTTTCACGTGGAGTCGTCGGGGTCCCAAACTCAATTCCATGAATGCCTTTAGTGTGATTGTGGTCTGGTACCTAAAACAGTGGCGCATATCTGAATGTCTCTGTCTACGCTTTTAGGCCCCGAGAATCTGCCTCATCTTTTATTTTCTTCAAAGTTTCCCTTCTTCACTTTGGCTGCCTGGAAACTCCAAGACAAGAGTCAGTCCCGCTTCCAACAAGTCTGTGGGGCATCGTGCATGTAACTCTCTCCCTGACACTTTCCTTCCTTCATCCTCCTGATAGGAAAGAAAAAATAGGCCCATGCTAGTTTCTGGTTAAAAATAAAAGATGGAGTCATCTTTATCTTTAGTTTATTTTTGTGAGGGACTCTGATTTTTTGGAGTTGAATGGGGACTTCATGAATAAATAAATACTTAAATAAATAGAGGGGGGTAAATCAAAGGCCGGTCGGGTCTCTGGGGTGTTTTTCTGCAAAGACAATGTTGGCTGCGCTCATGCCCTTTCTCCTTCACTGCTAATGTCTTGGCTCTGCTAGGACCCACTTGTTCAATTACCGCTCCAAGCTCCTGTTTTACAAGGCTTTCTTTGAGCACATCTAATCAGGAATAGCTCCTCACTGCAGTCTTTGTTCACTGACTGGAACCTTGAATGTCTCGCTTTGCCTAATAAATAACCCAAGGGCTCAAACTTGGCCTTCGCCTGGATTTTGAAAATGGAACCAGCGCAGCCCTGGGGTGGACTTGGCGCCAAGGCGAGGGGCACGTCAGGTGTCTCCCGGCCCATCAGGAAGGCCGACTCCTGCTCTGTCTCACCCACATTTATTGCATCATGACGATTCCCCCCACCTCCATTGGATCACCTCTGCTGTCTCTTGGTGCAGAACAGAGGGATTCATCCTTGGTGATGGGGGTACCTGAGTGGTTCATTATTTCTCCTCTTGGGTGTGGCGCTGAAGCTCCCGCTCGCGCTGTGCAGGGCTGGCCTGGCACTCAGTCATCACCTGAGAAGCCTGGATCACTTTCGTCTGGCCCTGCTTGTACTCCTTTGAACAGGCAGGGAGAGCTGTCAGAGTGGGAAATTCCCATCTGAAAGACAGTTCAGGGCCGGAAATGGACCCCACGCAGCCGCAGAGCTGGGTTTGAATCCCGGCCTCATTCTTACCTGTTGTGTGATCTTGTCTGAATTCACTGTATCTCCAGGTATCAATGCCTTTAGTAAGAAAACCCACACCCACAGCTCGGGCTTCTCTTCCCGCTCCAGTTTACCTGGCATGCCTTTGCTTTCTCTTGAGGGCTTAGTGAAGGGGAAGCATCTTCTTCGTGGGAATGCCTCCCGAGCTCTCTCTGACTCGGCTCTCACACCCTGATCTGCGTCCTCTTCACCCAGAGCCCTTTCCTGCTGCCATCTTCTCTCTTTCTCCTCTGTTTGGGTGCTTGTTGAATGCCTCGCTCTCCCTTCAAAGGGTCAGCGTCAGGAGGACGGGCACTGGATTGTTGCTGTCCATTCTTCCAGCCTAAGTGCTGGTCTCTGGATGCGATAACGGTGAGCATCAAGCAAATGAATGACACCGGTAGACTAATGACGTCATCTTTGCAATCTGCAGAGAAAGCTGCGGTAGACACCTACTTCCTGCAAAGCAGGTGTGGTCTCATGTGCTTCCCTGAAACGAACATCTCTCTGCCATGCGGAATGGGAGCAGGGATTATGTTCTGTTTATCTCCGCTGCTTAGAACCAGGTTGACACAAACATCAGGTCGGACACACATTGGAGTAGCACTGTAGCACTGTCCTCTGGCTCATGGATTTGCTCGAGCGGGCACCAGTAACGTCTCCATTGTGAGACTTGTTACGTTTTTCGCATATCGAATACGTCACGAGTAGCTTGCCAGGCTTTGCTGTGCAGGCGGGATACTCTGGTAGCTTGCCGGGCACTCCGAGAGGGAAGGAGGAATCGAACCCGGGTTGGCCGCATGTAAGGCAAATGCCCTACCCGCAGGAGTACAAATATTAAATGAATGAGCATATGCACCTTCATGAGGAAGAGCTGGAATATTACCCAGGAAAGAGTTTCCACGTGGCTAAGATGGAGTCTGGGTCCTTCTTCCACCCTCTTTGTTGGAGCTTCCAGGCTCAAAGTGAACAGCTTCTAACACCCAATAGCTTCGGACTTCCCTACCCTCCCTCCCACCCCACCTCAGCTTTTGCCAGATGATGTGTTCTTTATTTATGATACGTGCCTGCATGTTGAGATAATTGGGTTGTAGAATATGGCACACAGACTAATATGAGAATGATTTCCGCTGAATAGAAATTACTTATTTTGATTCCTTGGGGGTTTGTTTTGTCAAAGCGCATGTAGTATTTAGCAAAGTAATCATTGTTCAATTGCCAAGCAGGGGAAGTATGAAATTATCCTAATAAGAATGAAAAGAATGAGGAGAAGCTGTGTCTCTGACCTCATCAACTTGATTGGTGATGATATCTCCTTACATTTGTAAGCTCTCACCTTCAACACTGCCATGCAGGTCATCGGGTTCCTCTTTATCTCACCGGCCCTAATTAAATATTCAATTTGTCATCCTCTCATTCAACCGAATGGAAACAAGCAAAAATCACAGAAGAAGGAGAAAGAGGAGACAGCTGAAATTCTCAAGAGAAAATGACTCAATCCTAAGTCTAAATCCAAACCTGGAGAGGGAGTTTGGGAAGCAAGGAGTGGGCGTTTTTTGATTGTTGTAGGAACTCACTATGCAATTGTGTGTTTGGTGCTTTAATTCCTAGAACTTAAGCTCTTCACTTGTGAAGTAGCATTAGTGGCCGTTGGTGTCTGAGATTCAGAGCCTCATCTCATGCATCTGCCTCATTTCAGGTGGGGGAGACCAAGGGGCATCTCTGTGCTTTGTGAATAACCTTATTTAAAAATCAATTTTGATGAAAAACACCATGATTTATAAAGCTGTTCATTCTACAGTTGTCTCAAGCATTTAGTATTCTAACACCACCAGTATGACCTTCCCTCTACCAATATCCCTAGTTTCCCTTCTAATTCCAACCTGCCCCGTATGGCATATAACAAGTTTACTTTATATTGCGTAATTTGTGGGCAACTTCAAACCGATCATTCCTGAATGATCGGTTTGAGACTCTTCATGTTCCCAGAGCGAACAGATGCCATTGGGCTACACTAGCACGTGACAGGGACAAATGGAGACGTTACTGGCACCCGCTCGAGCAAATCGACGACTAACGGGAAGTTCAGTGATTTAAGTGATTAAGTGGACAACTTTGAAGTCAAGCATCCTCATGGACATCTTTTTTTTTCTTTTTGGGTCACCCAGTGATGCACAGGGGTTACTTCTGGGTCATGCACTCAGAAATTACTCTTGGCAGTGCTCAGGGGACCATATGGAATGCTGGGAATCGAACCCGGGTTGGCTGTGTGCAAGGCAAACGCCTTACCCGCTGTCTCATCTCTCCAGCCACCCCTCATGGACATCTTAAGGCACCCAATTTTAAAAAAAAGCACACACAGTGGAAAATAATTCTAGGGAAGGAAAAGAGTGAGGTCTTCCCTTAAAATCTTTCCACATAAACAAAAATCGAACTGGAGTTCAGTTTTACCCCACCCCCCACATCTCATGTTTCATCTGTGTGATGACCTCATCATGGCTGGAAAGACATGCTCAAGTTTGTAGAGGGAGAGAGAAAGGCTTCGTGGCAAGGCTCAAGTCTTCTCTTTCTGTCGTCTGGACTGGCAGGGTTACAATGGGACTCCCCATGATGGTCCAGAGAAAGCAATTCTTTTTTGTGTCCCAGGAATTGAGGTCAAGGGCTCATTCCATTGGGACGTGGACATGGTAGCCTTTTCCTTTGGCAGGTTCAAGTAACTAAGCGAAGTGAGTAGTGCCCTGTGACTTTCTTGGTGAGGCCACAAGAAGGCTAGCTACCCTCTGTGGCGGACCAAGAGGTTGTTTAAGGGGAGGCACTAGGGGGTACTTGCTGCAGTTGACAGCCTTAACTGAGCTCAAACTTCCTTCTCAAATCAAAGGCCATGAGAGTGAAGGAACTCTGGTTATTCCCTATAGGGGATAGTTCTAGTGAACCCACCCGGGGGACTTCCCCAGTGGGGTCTTCCAACATGGGATTGCAGAGACAAATCAGCCCTGTTGGGCTCCATCTAAATTCCCAACTCATTGAATCTCCGAGGGAGGAAAAAATGGGTGCATCATACCTGGATTTGGAGTGGGGGGTGTTAGTCATGCAGCCAGACCTTTGCATGTATATTAGAGAAGAAAGTGGTGTCTTTTTTTTTTGTAGGACACTTGAGACTTGGGATTAACGCGTTGAGCATCACTTATCTGTAGCGAGTGTGTCATAAATGCTCATGGCAATGTTCCTTGCCTCTCCTCCCCTCCCCCCTCCCCTTCCCTTCCATTATTTAAAACTGTTATTTAGGTAACATGGCTAGAATAGTATCAGTGTTTATGGTTTTGATGTACAAAGGTGCCATAGCTTCAGCACCACCCAAATGCCAAAGAGCCTTCACCAACGTCCGTAAGTCACTTCAAATCCCCACCTCACTCCCCCACACTTGTTGGTAATCCCAGGACAGCCAACCATTGTTCAAGTCTCTGTTCCATGGTTTTATGTCTCTATATACAGATGAATGAGATCGAATGATATTTGTTCTTCCTCTGACTTATTTTTCTTGATATAACGTCTTCAAGTTCCATACACAGCACAGAAAATAGCCAGATTCCATCTTTTCTCATAGTTGTGTAGAATATATTCCATTGTGTGTATATACCATACCTTCCTTATCACTTCACCTCTCATTGGACATTGAGTTATTTCCAGATCTTGGCTATTATACTGAGCACTGTCATGAGGAAAGGCATGCCTAAATATTTTCAAATTAATGTTTTTGTGTGTGGGGGTAGATGCCAAGGAGTGGGATTTCTTTTTTTTTTTTTATTAAAAATTTTTTTAATAGTGAGACATCATGAGGTACAGTTGCAGACTTACACATTTTTGTGCTTGGGTTTCAATTATACAATGATCAAATACCCAATCCCTTCACCAGTGCCCATTTCCCACCACCACGGATCCCAGTATCCCTCCCACCCCCCATCCCCCCCATCCCACCCTGCCTCTGTGGCAGGGCATTCCCTTTTGTTCTCTCTTATTGGGTGTTGTGGTTTGCAAAAGAGGCAATGGGTGAAAATCATGTTTAGTCTATAGTCTACTTTCCGCATGCTTCTCCCATCCTGGGAGGATCCTCCCAACACCTTTATTTGGTGTTCCCTTCTTTATCTGAGCTCCCTTTTCCCCTAGTATGTGTGGTTTGCCTCCAAGCCATGGAGTAAAATTCCAGGTACTAATCTCGGCCATTCTTGGGTGTTAGTCTCCTATTTTGTTACTTTATGTTCCCCAGATGAATGCAATCTATGTATTCTGACTTTTTTTTTGAGATGTTGCCATATTGATTTCCAGAGGCTGATGCAGATGATATTGGCCCAGTTGACGAGGGTTTCTCTGCTTGTAAGCCCACCATCGTTGGTTGCCTCCAGTCTTTCCAATACAGCTGACTGTTTCTTGGCACTTTCTTGCCACAGAGACTTGAGGCATCCCTGTCCTTCTTAGCCCTTCACCTATGAGAAGGCCCCTCCTCCCTGATTGTAGGGAAATTCAAGCCTTTGTCCCACAAACCAAAGGTGGACTTGAGCATGAGACTCCGGGGAAAAAAGTTTGGCATGCAGCCCCAGACACCTTCCTGTTGGCTGCCTTCCCTCCCGTTCCTTGCAACACAGTCTCTCAGGCACTTGTGCTTGGAGAAGCAGAGGTTATCATTCTCAATTTTCTTCCTGTGGCGACAGCATCTGCAATGTGATAAATGTTGGTCAGAGACAGTCCTTCATTCCATTTATCTGCTACAAGGGTTCCAAACCCTCCTTTTTCCCTCAAGAGATAGGGTCCAGAGAGCTCAAAGATAGAGATATATTCAAGCAAACATTCTCCCAACACTTACTGTTGGATAAGCACATGTGTGCTGCTCTAGACTTTCTCTCCAACACCCCCGTCCTTTGAACCCTGCTCTGGCCTGGAAAGCATTTTTTTTTTTTTGCTTTTTCTTTTGGGTCATACCTGGCGATGCACAGGGGTTACTTCTGGCTCATGCCCTCAGGAATTACTCCTGGTGGTGCTTGGGGGACCATATGGGATGCTGGGAATCGAACCCAGGTGGGCCACATGCAGGGCAAACGCCCTACTTGCTGTGCTATCGTTCCAGCCCTCCTGATGTGCTTTATTGATCACCACAGAAGGACAGAGCAATGCAACTGTTTATTGATTCAGTTTTTGGGTTACACTCAACTGTATGCAGGGCTGACTCCTGGTTCTGTGCTCAAGGATCACTGCTGGTAGGGCTCAGGGGATCCTGTGGATTGCTGGGCATCGAATCCACGCACTGGAAAGCATTTCTAAAGGTGCTGGTTCTCCTTAGGTTCTCAGCTCTCTTCCCCTTTCTTCCCATCTAAGCAACGTGAGTGTGGATTTGCCCTGGGACGGATCCTTGAGAAAGACCAGATTCCTCCATACATTTCAGAATGACTCTTTTAGAAATAATTATCAAGCCAATTCATCATCCAGGGAAGCATCATTATAGTATTATTCTGGTTGACTGAGTCATTATTGCTAGTTCCATGGGGTAGGAATGATCGGGGATGTAATATTTGATCATCTCCGAGAAAGCTGATTATCTCTCTAAGTGCTGTGTGTGGTGTGCTGAGGATCCCGCCGCTGTGCAGGGCGGGGCCCGGATTCGGAGACTCTTTCCATGCATGACAAATGGTCACATCCATCTTGAACTCATGGGGTCATTACAGGATTTTAGAAGATAATGGATGTCATTTCCCGGCTCAGTGAATGGTCTGTGATGCTTGTCAGATGACCTGGGCTTCTCTCCAGGTGCCTTTGCTTCCTGCAATGGTCTCTAGGTAGTGGGACCACTGCTGGTCTTAGCCTGGGCCACCCTCTCATCACCACTTGGATGGATTTTCTTGGATGCGTAAGGCCAAGCCTAACGCACGATGCTTGGGTCCCCGGCTCTTATTCCTCGCCACTCTGCTAAACCATGGCGATGAGTTAGGCTGCTGTGATGCCTATGGTCCTGGCAGGGACCTAGCTCTGGATTGGGGATATTCTTTAAGAGTGAAGCACTGGTCCTCCTCCTCTTCTTCTTCTTCTTCTTCTTCTTCTTCTTCTTCTTCTTCTTCTTCTTCTTCTTCTTCTTCTTCTTCTTCTTCTCAAACCACTTTTAATTATTTTTAATTTTCATGTTTGTTCACCTTAATTGATTCATTCAATATTTCAACACCAATCCCGCCACCATTACACCTTCCCACTACCATTATTTTAGATTTTCCCATGACCATTCAAGCCTGCCTGCTAGGGGCAGACACTAGATAATCTATTTACTATTGCTTATTTTGAATATCCTGAGAGGTGGTGCGGTCGCTTTTGCTGCCACATGTTTCTGGATTCTAAAATTGTAAATGGTTGGGGTCCAGAGACATCTCTATAGGGAGCTAATTCATTTTGAGATTCATTTGGGAGTCTCTGGTTCAAGGCTGTTGATGAGCTGAGATGGCACCTGGAGGCAGATTGTGGATGTGACAGCCAAGACCCCAAGTGGGCCGGGAGAGGGGAAGGGATGGCCAATCTCCGCCACCACCATGTGGCTTGGAGTCTTAGTCCTAGAACCCGCATACCTGGATTTTGCTTCTGGAAGCTTGTGGCCATCAGGGTTTCATCTGGAGCGGGCAGACAGGGGACACCAGCTCCATCTGAGGTGCCCGAGTAGAACTGACTCTGTATAGGGTCCGGAGAGATCTCCGGTGAGTGCTGTCTTCCGGGATTCACTGCTGTGTCTCTCATCCTCTTCTTGTCTTGCCCAGGGACCCCGGGAAGAGAATGCCTGGGGACCCCGGCAGAACTGGGCTGGGCCTTTGTTCAGGTTCTCCTAGAAGCAGAACCCTGAGACCACCCGAGTGTAAGTCTGGGGGGTTATGGAAGGAGAGTGGGGTCCTCACGCAGGGGAGGAGGCCCTTGAGATGAGCCATGCGAGCTAGCTGATGTCCAGTGCAGGCAACCCTGGCAGGATCTAGTGGGAACACCGGGGGGCAAAGTCCTGCACTGGGTGTGAGGGCAGGTTCTATGTTCCCCCTCTACTGCCTGTCCCTACTCCAGGGAGGTCCGTGCTTCTTCTGCCCTGGGTGCTGATGGATCTGGTTCAGCCCATCCCCCCAATTGTGTTTCCTTGCCTTCCCCAGGTGTGAAGAGCAAGCAGTGAAGTAGATTCTTGGGGGCCTTGGCAGCTTGGTGTTTACTGTTCCACTGTGCTGGGATTTTCTGGGGCATTTATGTTCTTTATGCCTGGGTTAATTCTGTATGTTATTATCCAACAGAAAATGTAAAGAGGAGGAAGAAGAAGAAGAAGAAGAAGAAGAAGAAGAAGAAGAAGAAGAAGAAGAGGAAGAGGAAGAGGAAGGAGGAAGGAGGAAGGAGGAAGAGGAAGAGGAAGGAGGAAGGAGGAAGGAGGAAGAGGAAGAAGAAGAAGGAAGGAGGAAGGAGGAAGAGGAAGAGGAAGAAGAAGAAGAAGAAGAAGAAGAAGAAGAAGAAGAAGATGATGATGATGATCTAGGTGTGTGCAGGCTTTCCCCAAGTGGGGGATGCTGGGATGATCCGTGAGGTGGCAGTATCCTTAGTGACATGGGAAGGGTGCTTTTTTTCTGAGGAGGCCAGTGAGCTGGGATCCTTTGCTTGGGGTGTGTTGGTTGCTGGGGGCTGGGGGGGTCTCGCCTGCATAAAACCCTTGGCAGGGAGTGTGGGGGGCCGGGATTCGGAGACTCTGTGCTTATTCTCCAGCACAGAGGAGGAAACAGGCTCAGAGTTGGTTTGAAGAGTATGCAGGGGCTCCGGCAAGTCTTAGGAATGTGTCCAAGTCTCTCCTTGAGCTCATTTTCTCTGGGCAAGTGTTGAGAGGCTGGTGGTGAGGTGGGGGTGAGCAGGGGGTTGTAAGTTGTATTGAAAGACACATTCTCATAACCTGAGGGTGGAAAGAAGCACAGTAGAAATGACATCTGCACCTGTTTGTTCATTGCAGCACTGTTCACAATAGCCAGAATCTGGAAACTACCCGAGTGCCCGAGAGCAGATGACTGGTTAAAGAAACTTTGGTACATCTACACAGTGGAATACTATGCAGCTGTTAGGAGTGATGAAGTCATAAAATTTTCTTATAAGTGGATGGTCATGGAGAGAATCATGCTAAGTGAAATGAGTCAGAAAGAGAGGGAGAGATGTAGAAGGAACGCACTCATTCGTGGAATATAAAATAACATAATAAGAGACTGACACCCAAGGACAGTTGACACAAGGCCCAGGAAGAGTGCTTCATAATTGGAAGCCTGCCTCGTGGGCTGGGGGAGAAGGCAGCTGGGATAGAGAAGGGATCACTAAGTCAATGATGGTTGGAGGAATCGTTCGGGATGGGAGATGTGTGCTGAAAGTAGATAAAGGACCAAAGGTGATAGCCTCTCGGTATCTGTTTTGTAAACCATAATGACCAAAAGTAGAAAGAGAGTAGGAAGGAAATTGTCTGCCATAGAGATAGGGGGAGGGTTGGGATGTATTGTGTGAGGGACACTGGGGACATTGGTGGTGGGGAATGTGCACTGGTGGAGGGGTGGGTGTTTGATCATTGTATGACTGAAACTCAAACACGAAAGCTTTGTAACTGTATCTCACGGCAATTCAATAAAGAAATAAAATAAAATTAAAAAAGGGTTTAAAAAAAGGCATATATAATATAATATAATCTCAGGACTAGGATGAAGGAGACGTTACTGGGGCCTGCTCGAGGCAATCGACGAATAACAGGATGATTTGTGATTTGTGATTGTGAAAAAAAGGCAAAAAAAGAGAGACACATTCTGTCCCTGTGTGGTCAGCTTGTCCTTGTTCCCCTGGGGAGACAGGACCACAGGGCTGGTTGTCTGTGACCATCCGTCATGGAAAAAAGGAATAAAGACCACTGTGATATCTTGTTATTTTTAATTTAAAGAAGTGTTTAATGCGACATTTCCAGAGTGCAGGAAGAGTGGGGGATGTGGGGGGGCTTGGTGCGTGCCCCCACCTGTCATTCCCGGGGAAAGGAGAGCTACAGGGGATGTGTATGTTTCAGGGGACTCTCTGTGCCTACCTTTGCACAGACACCCCCAGCAGAATGTCACTTTTCTTGCTATAAAAATTTCTGCCCTTTAGATAGAGAAGGGAGCACCAAATAAAGGGTGTTTGGAGGATCCTCCCAGGAGGGGAGATGCATGTTGAAAGTAGACTATGAACTGAACATGTTTGCCACTCAATGCCTCTTTTGCAGTCCACAACACCCAAAAGGAGCGAGAGAACAAAAGGGATTGCCCTGCCACAGAGGCAGAGTGAGATGGGGGGGATGGGGGTGGGAGGGATATTATCCATGGTGGTGGAAACTGGGCACTGGTGGAGGGATGGGTATTTGATCATTGTATAATCGAAACTCAAGCACATAAATTTGTAAATATACAACTCTACCTCATGGTGTTTCACTAATAAAAATAAAAATAATAAAAGACAAAGAAAATAACAGGGAATTTAATTAAATGTAATTTGTATTTATTAAAAAAAATTCTGCCCCTCATGTCCCACCCCCTGACCCCCTAATCCCCAGTGCTTTATTTGAGCATTAGGGAAGAAGAGCTTGATGTTTTGGTACCGATAGTTTGGCATTTTGGGTCTTTTTCATTTTGGTCTTTTCACTTCAAAGCATTCCCTGGCCACGTCCTGCCTTGGGGTTAGGCCAAGCACAGCTGGTGCATTGGGGCTGATTTTCAGGGCAAAAGGTAACGCTTGGCCCAACCTCGCTGCCTGGGCCAAGCGCCCCCATCGCAGCTTCCTGGATCCGTGTTGCAGGTGGAGATCCGGGGTGTTGGGATGTGAAGAGAATTGGGGACTCATCACAATTAAACCCAGAACACCGTCTGCAGAAGGTCTGCCGCTGGAGCCGAGGGCTCCCATTCATCAACGTCGCCACCACGGAGCTCCTGTCTCCCCCCGTCACCCCGACAGCTCCCCGAGCCACTCCAGTCGCTGCCATGGCAGCTCGTGTAGCCCTGGATGCTGATTAAAAACCGGGTGAGTAATGGGGGGCAGCATGCGCCTCTATTCCTCCGGTAGGTCTAAGCCAGTTAATAATCTTCTTTAAGCGAAAGCAAATCAAGTCTTATTTTGAACAGTTTATTGACAAGCCTGGAGAGGCTCTGTCTGTGGCCCGGGGAGATTTATCACAGGGTTTTGTGGCTGGTGTCTGACTCCTGTGAGCGCCCTGGGTATTTCAATCACCGGAGGGCCTTCCCTGCACTCCCTGACAGGAGCCCAAGTTGGGGTCTGGGGGTGATGGTGGGGTGAGGCCAGAACGAGCAGTGAGAGTGCACTTTAGGGAACACCAGGGCGGGTGGTGTCTGGGGCCTCAGACTGACCACAGATGGTGTCACTGTTGCAAAACCTGGAGAGTGAGGGGAGGAAGTGGCTGCTGGAGCCCATAGAGCACTGTGAAAGGAGGCTCTCTGAGGGAGCTGTGGTTGCTGGTCCAACGACAGAGCCAGCCATCAGATTTCTCATGGAGAGCACTGGGAAGGGAGACCACTGAGTGATCCGACCAGAAGACAGGCAGCCTGCCTGGGTGGCCCATTCCTTCTGGTAAGAGGCAAAGCGTGGTCCAAGGTGGCCCTCGGTGTGAGTCCTGTGCTCCTGTGAATCTTCCAGAACATCTTGTTTTCCCAAATGCACAAGCTCAGGGAACCCATCGTCTGGAAGACTGACTCCCGAGAGCTCATGTGTGCCATCTTGCCCTGCTGGCCTGGCCCCAGGCAGGTCAGGGAGGGATGAAGCCTGAGTGTACCAGACACTGTGAAGGGCCGGGGCAGCGTCGCCAGGGAAATATTGAGAGGATGAAGCCACACCCTCAAGTCCTAATGCAAACGGAGGCAGAAGCGGGAACCATCGGTGTCCTCAAGTGCCTTCTTCTAAGCGCCCAGTGTTTTCCTGCACCCAGAAACTGTGAGCAGCTTTTTCTTAGTGAGGCAGTGAAGCTATCTCTCTGAGGATGGTGGTGAAATCGACCCCAGATGGCGCCCCCTGAGCCGAGAAAACGACCCTTGTGAAGTCTGGGTCTGTCCTTGGAGAACCTTTGGTTGTTTCCTGGGCTGACCCCAGCTGGCTGAGGGGTCGTGATGTTGCACAAAGCTGCACATACAAATACACACACAAATACACATACACGAGCATGTGTGGGTACCGTCGCACAACCATGAATTACATATGCATATGCACACATTTGCACAATACATGTATGTACACACGTACATATACATGCAAGTGCAACACAGCGCACACCCATGCACCACAGACATGCTTGCCCTTGTCCAAGGACACATATACATGTGCTCACAAACACGCTCATGCAGAGTACACACGTGCACACGTACACTTGTCTCTGTCCCTGTGAACACACGGCTGTTTCCTCCTCCTGCCTCTCCTCACGCAGTGCCGGCCTCTCTCTTGAGGTGCTCCACTTCCTCTGCTGGGTCTTCCCTCTGTGCCGTCAGCGACTTGCTACTCCATCTGTTCTCTTCCGTGATACTGCGGGTATGCTCTCTCCAGATCTCATCCTGTCAGGCAGACCCTTTGTTGAAGAGACTCTTTGGGTGGATTAGAGAGACGTCTGTCTCTGTCCGTTTGTCCCAGAGCTGGTGCTCTCTCTCAGCGGTGCTCCCCAAGCACCTTTGAAATAAAGGTCCTTTTGTTGAAACATGAAGAGCATCCCTGGAATGTATTTGGAGTCTTTGGAGAATGTGATTTGTGGTAGGGATTCAGCCTTATCTATAGTAAAAAAAAAACGTAGCTATTGAAGTTTGGATAAAATGCAGATATTAAATAAAATATAGGCTACAGATATTAAATAACATATAGGCTAAATAAAATTAGGAATATGACACATTTTTAAATACTTTAAGGCAAGTGTGACCAAATATCCTATGTATTTTATAATAATCTATCACTCCCCTGTCCCCCACACAGATTGGAGAAAGTTCTGTTTCTTCTCTTTCTTGGGGGGCCATAACTGTCTGTGCTCAGGCTCTGTGCTCAGAGATCACTCCTTGTGGGGCTTGGGGCACCATATGTGGTGCTGGGGGTTGAATCTAAATCAGCCACATGTAAAGCACGCGTCCCCCCTGCTGTATGATATCTGTGGCTCTGAAAGTCCTACGCCTGTTACCCTTCTATTTCCCCCTCTCTGGGTCTGCCTCTCTTCTTCTCTCCGTCATGTTGGATTGGCTCTCTGTCCTGTTGTGTTGGCCCCCTCCGGTTCTCGCCAGGCTGCTTTTGTTACGATGGCTTTGTAAGAAGCCATAACATCCGGTGAGTCATCCTAGCCTTTCTGCTTTTCAACCTCTGGATTTTTCCGAGCTATTTTTGGGTTTTCGTTCTCCCATACACTTTTGCAATCACTTTGTCACTTTTCTCATGTAGCCTTGCTGTGAGGAAGTTCTACCCCACGGGGCTGACTGGGCAACAGAATGAGATCAGAGATAAATAGGACCTTATCACGCATTAGAGAGCCTGGGAAAGTTAGCAGAGTGTGGAGAGGGGAGCAGGGCATTGGTGCCAGCCAGATGTGAGCTGAATCTTCTGGGTCTTGGAGAAATCATCAAGTTCCTCCGGTTCCAGCGACTTTATCTGTAGAATTGAGTTGCTATTAGCTTGCTTTGTGCAGGGTGGGGAGAGGGATAATGAGGGGCACCAGATTCTGGTCCACTGTGGGTCTGGGGGCTCTGGGGACAGGAGGGTGACTTGGGAATGGAGGGGGAGAAGAAGAATGCCAAGCTGGGACCTCCCGCAGTGGACCAGGGAGCTGTTGGTGGGATACAGACTGCCAGGTTAATGAGATCATTCATCAACATTATGCTTGGGGCCTTGATGGATTTGCCCGGATCCCCTGCCCGAATCTTCTGGGGAAAAGGACATTAATGGCGACATCTGTGAGTACAGGGATTCGTCAGAGGCTCCTTGGAGAGGCAGCGGGAAGGGGAGTTGCTTCTCTCCTTCAGACTTGGTTCAAACATCTTCAACTCAGCCAGTTCTGGCGGGCCCTGCTGGGTCATTGCGGCTCTGTCCTGGAATCCACATGTCCCTGGGAGTTGGGGCAGCCGGGGGAATGTCTCCAATGATGCTGGGCAGCAGAGAAGCTGAAGGGGCACTGGTACCAGGCTCAACAGCAGGCGGGTGGCACTGCAGAGGCACTGGGTCTGTGACCTGGGACTCTTTATCGGCTGACGGTATGAAGGTCACGTGTCTGTAAGGACAGGGGTGCACGGTCATACACGGCAGAGGTGGATGGCATTGCAACGGTGTTGGTGAACAGCCCCGAGCTGCCTTTCAAGTGACCAGGTCTTGAGATTTGACCTTTAGCTCTGCCACTAGCTGGCAGCCAGGGTGCCTTCCTGGGGAATGGTACAGGCTCTAATAAAGACCTGGCAATAGGGCATAATGATGCTTGTTGGTACAAGCACATGTATGGCAATCTGAGTACACGCTTAGTGGGAAAAGGATTATTGGGTGATGAAAAGTTCTTAGGGAGAAGAAAGAGTACAGAGCTCAACATACGGCTTAGGAGAATAGCAAATTAATCTAGACTTTTTTCTTTTTCTTTTTCTTTTTTGTTTTTGGGTCACACCCGGAGATGCATAGGGATTACTCCTGGCTCTGCACTCAGGAATTACTCCTGGCGGTGCTTGGGGGGCCTTATGGGATGCTGGGGATTGAACCCAGGTCTGCCTTTTGCAAGGCAAACGCCCTACCCACTGTATTATCACTCAACCCCCTAATCTAGACTTTTCATTTCGGGACAGGTGCAGCTGCTGGTCCTAGAATGACCTTCTGACATAACAATGATTATTAGCAATAATAGTAGTTGAGAGGCGTTCAACTACCTAATTGATTCCTCTTGTTCTTTAGTTGAATGGTGACTTATTCTACCCTTTATTTGAACAACTACCACTTGAATCCCCATCATACACGTGAGGAAATGAGGCACCCATAATTCCTAGTGGTGGGTGCCAGGAATTGAGCCCACTTCTACCCCAATCCCAGACTCTTCATTAGCTGGGTGCCCCCGATTCTGGGAGAGTCATTTGGGATTCCTTCCCCTGTCAAGAGCACCCCCTCCCACCACTGCGTTTATCTCTTGGGAAAACAGTGATTTCTGGCATGGAAACTTCCTTTTTCCAGGGGAAAGACTGAGGCAGTGTATCAGAGTCCGTTTGCCTCCTCCCGGTGGTGGAGGTGCTGGGTGCAGGGAGAGCATCTGGCCAGAAAACCAAGAGGAAGTGTGAGGCTCTACTGGGCATCCATGTCTATTTCTTCCGGTTCACTGGGGCCTCCTCCCTCTCTGGGTAACTTCCAATTCAACACGGGTTGGAGGATCATTACCTTCTTAGGTCATCAGGACCTCTCATAACCACAGAAGAGGGCATCTCTCTCCACAGGAGAAAGAGATTATCGTACTCATATAAAAAAATATCATCATCACCATATGCCTCCTACTTGGGGTATGTGAAAGTGATTAAAGATGGTCGACAGATCTAAATGCCAGAAAGGCATCTTGGTTTAGTAGACAAGTCAAGGATACTGGGACCAGACAGAGAGTCAAATCCGTCTTCCATGCCTCCCCAGCTCAACAGTCTTAGGGAAAATACCTATTTCTTTCAAAAAGGCTTGTGTCTTGCACAACTCCAGGTGGCGCCACTGCCCCGAGTACTGGAGTGACTTCCCTCAGCATATTCTGCTCATGGCTTCTCCTGGAGTTCTATAGCGTAATTTCCCTGTCTCCGAACATCACAGTGTTCATTTATAAAATGGGGACGATAAAATAATGTCTTCTTCATAAGGGTTGTTTTCCGAATTAGGTGGGATAATGAACGCGAAGAGGTTAAGCGCAACTGGCACCGTCGTACGTGTTCGATGGGATTCATTCTCTTCCCACGTTATTTTTCAGCAATTGGAGGAAATGGAGATAAATAAGATACAGCACAATCCGGTGCTTGGGAAATCAAGCATAAAGATAAATGATGATATCAAAGTTTGTGAAACAATATAAAACAGGAGATTACAAAGTGATACTTGTCTAAATAGTAGATAAGTGACAGACTGAAGAAGGATTATGACTTCTTAAGAGGGAGCTTGCGTATGGTTAGGTTCCCAAGGAGGTGAAGATTCAAGAGCAGACTGAGAAGGTAGGGCTCCTCTTAGTAGAAATTGGGAAAGGGGTGGAGACGATGGGGAAGGGAAGGAGAAGGAGCAGGGTAAGATGCTGGAGACTGACTAGAGTCATGAGGAAGTTCCAGGAATGCTGCCTTGCAAACAAAGCTGTATCATAGCTGCAAACAGCCGAGTGAACTGGGTTGGGGTCAGCATGTCCCAATGCAACTGCTTTCTGTTATATATTAACTGTGCTACAAGTGGATGAACTGTCACTGTCACTGTCACTCCCATTGTTCATGGATTTGCTCGAGCGGGCCCAGTAACGTCTCCATCATGAGACTTGTTGTTACTGTGTTTGGCATATGGAATGCGTCATGGGTAGCTTGCCAGGCTTTGCCGTGCAGGCGAGAAACTCTTGGTAGCTTGCTGGGCTCTCCAAGAAGGGTGGAGGAATTGAACCCGGGTTGCCGCATGCAAGGCAAACACCCTACCCGCTGTGCTATCGCTCCAGCCCATGAGTGGATGAAAGTTAAACAAATACCTTATCGGACTATTGTGTAGGCTTGCATAGATTCTGATGTGGAACTTACAGGATGTGGGATGTAAAGATTTACAAGGTAGTCTGATATGCTTTCTCAGTAATGTTGTGCATCATTAGGCTACAAAATAATATGTACTTTAAGGGGTTTTGAGTTTATATATTTTGATCTTATGTACTCTAGGGGGCTGGAGTGATAGCACAGCGGCAGGGCGTTTGCCTTGCACGCAGCCAACATGGCTGACTCAAGTTCGATTCCTCTGCCCCTCTCGGAGAGCCCGGTAAGCTACTGAGAGTATCTCGCCCGCATGGCAGAGCTTGGCAAGTTCCCTGTGAAGTATTCGATATGCCAAACATAGTAACAACAAAGTCTCCAATGGAGATGTTACTGGGCCCGCTCGAGCAAATTGATGAACAATGGGAGGACAGTGACAGTACTCTAGGTAGGCTAGATGTTTTGATCATTAGCCCAATTAAAGGTGGCTGCAAAAGTTAATCAGTACCAAATGGCTGAGTGAGTGTTGGCCCTCCGTGCTTCAACATTCCACACACCTGCTTTTCTCTGCACCCCTGACCGATCACTCAAGAACTAACAATAAGGATATGACTTCAGGCAACTTCTAGTCTGGGTTGTACCCTAGTGCAAATCCCATCTCCTAACTATGATCTTTTACCTTCCTGCCCAGCCAGTCGTGGCCGAGGGCTATCCTAGGAGCTCTCCCTTCAGTGCCTTTTTGGATCTCTCTGCAGTTCTCCAAAATGAGTCACAAGGATCAACAGTTTAAAAAAGGTTGTGTGGAAATTAGATGCAGAGATATGTGCTTCCCGATCAGGCTTTCCTAATGTGGCCACAGCAATGTATTCCAGCCCATAAGATCTTCAAGGACTTAAATAATTCTCTCTCCCTTCCCCAACCTTTCTTCTCTTTCTCTCTCATACTCTCTCTCTCTCTCTCTCTTGGTCTGAGGCATTGATGATGCCACAGTGAAGAGACTGTAGCAGAACATGCTCCATAAGATGCCAATCTAGATCATGAAAGTTCAGGCAGCTCTTGCCCAGGACACTTTCTCTTACAACCCAGCCATAATGCTTTGCAGGTCGCACAGAGATCCACAAGTACTCTGTCCCTTAGTGCTGGCTAAGCTCCTGCTGACAGCCAGCTCTGGTTTGTCATACAGGCTTTTTGGGAAGGAACCCATCTAGCTGATCCAACCACCTGGCATTGATGGAACCAAGTGGAGCTTCCCTCCTGGGTCCTGTTCAAGATGCAGAATCATGAGCTAATTAAATGATGGCTCCAGATTTTTTTTAAAACTTTAATTTTTTTTTTGAGGAGGGATCGAATGTTATAGTAGTTAAATGTTATATGTTATAGTAGTCACATAACAAGGTACAAGGAAATGGTGAAAGGAATGTGAGATGCTGGGTGAAAGCTCTAGCAGAGGTGAAAAGCTGGATGTTGGCAGGACCATCCATATTCCCATCCTGAGACCATGTAGGTGGTGGCTACTCTTCTCTCCTTGAGCCTGAGGAAAGCAGCATCCACTGAAGATGACTCCATCCCCTGGGAATCGCAGAGCCAATGGCTGGCCCAGACGTACAGGAAGGTCCACTCCTTCTCTCAGATGGATCCAATTCTCTACTGGGTTTGTGTTTCATCTGCTAGGGGACACATCGAATCTGGCCTCTTCCCTTTTGTTCAGGGTCTTTCCCCTACTCAACCTCTCTTCTCTTGAGAATGTTCTATGAATAAACCACATCCACAGGAATCCTCCCATCCAGGCTCAGTTCCGAGGGAATCTGACCTAGGAAAGGCAGCTTTTTAAAAAAGAGACACGCTGCAGGGCTAGTAGATTACAAATGGTCTGTTTTGTCTACAGTACAATGCAAGAGGATGATTAGGGCATATTATAAGCTGTCTTAGCAAAAAATTCATCTGGGTGTTTTTAAAACTGATTTGAAAATGCCTCGAAGGAATAGAGGCTGAACATGGTTTATATCTGAGAAAGGACAGGGATCTTTGTGTCCAAAGACTGAATAGGACAATACTGGATTTAGAGACTTCTAGTTCAGCACTGTGACCTGTGCGCCACACCACACCACCATCACCTCTCTCTCTCTCTCTCACTCTCTCTCTCTCTCTCTCTCTCTCTCTCTCTCTCAGCAATTGCCAGTTGAGTACCACAACACGAGAAAAAGCATCTGCCCCCATTACAGGTCAGTTGTTTCTAGTAAGTCTTGGTTGTAAGGTCTTATGCTATTTTTCACATATCAAGCCCCTCTCCCTTGACACCATCAGGATATTAGAAAAATCCCAGGGCCTGCCAGGGGATTGCTCTGTTTATTAAATTTAGCTTCACAAACAGAGATGCTCTGCACTTTGTATCACCCTGGAGAACTTGAGCATTAAGGCATTCTATTGGCTTGAAACCCAGCAATTTCACAAGACAATAAAACAATGTATGTTCTTTTCAATTTTTTCCCCTGTATACTTTATTTGCTAGGGGAAGTAAAACATAGTGCAATGATACACCATTATGTGATATGGCAGCTCTCTGCTGAAATTAAATCTTACCATTACAGGGTGAATATCCAAATGTGTGGTGTTAGCGTTTTCACTCAGTGCATGCCAGTGGCTAAGACTTGATTGCATACTTGATTCCACAGAGAAACAAGTTAGCTTTCTCTCTAGTCTGAAACTTTGCAGATGAGGTAAGGGAACACAGCTGAATGTTCAGAGAGCAAGAGAAAGAAGAATCAGAATAAGTCTTTGAGACAACTCATTTTACATATTTCATTTATGTTTATTTAAGTTTGTTTTTTTTTTTGGGGGGGACTTGAGACATACTCACTGGTGCTCAAGGGCTATTTATGCCTTTGCGCTCAAGGAGTGATGTTTGGTGGTGCTTGAGGGACCATACGTGGCACCAGGGATGAAACCAAGTCCAGCCACTTGCCAGGCAAGCACATTTCCTCCAGGACTATCTCTCTGGCTCATAGATATTTCTTATGCAAAGATTAGTAGACCAATGCCTTCGGAACCAAAAACATTTGATCTATGTTTGCAAGACCCTTCAAGAGTCCATCGACTAGAGACTCTGACTTGAGATGAGATCCCTGCCCATTTAGTGGGCTATCCAGTTCTCTGCCACACCTACCTTTCATGGATAAGTGTCATCCAATACCATGAAGGCGATTCTCATTCGTTTACTCTCTGGCTTCTAACGTATTAGGTGTAAACAATTCCTTGACTCACACAGAGGAAAACAAGTTGGCTGCGTAGGAACTGAGGAAGGTGAAGAGTTTGAAAACTGTGACAGTTCCCACAAGTACTCTCATACCAGCATTCTTCATTGCCATCAGGCTTCAATGCGAGACAGGAAAGCGATGGAGACTTTACCGCCAATGATACTCCAAAAAGTCACAAAGAAATGGTGTGGCATGGTGCCAGACAGATTCCTTCAACTTGTGAGAGCAAAACAACACACACATCTGGGGTTTTAAGAGTTGGCTCACCTTTGAGAAACCAAAGCCTGGCACAGGGAGCCACTCTTGCTGTTCAGTAGTTAGGACTCAATGTAGACATGGGTCCGTACTGTTCCTCAGGAGTTGGGGAGGGTAGAGGAGGCGTATACTCCCCAGGAAGGAGATGCTAGGCTTCGGATAAAAACACTGGTGGAGGGATGGGTATTCGATCATTGTATAACTGAAACCCAAGCACAAAAATTTGTAAGTCTACGACTGTACCTCATGGTGTTTCACTAATCACTGTCTGCTGTCACTGTCCTCCCATTGTTCATTGATTTGCTCGAGTGGGCCCAGTAACATCTCCATTGTGAGACTTGTTGTTACTGTGTTTGGCATGTTGAATACATCACGGAGAGCTTGCCAGGCTTTGCCGTGCGGGCAAGATACTCTCGGTAGCTTGCTGGGCTCTCTGAGAGGGGCGGAGGAATCGAACTCGGATCAGCCATGTTGGCTGTGTGCAAGGCAAACACCCTACCCGCTGTGCTAAAAAAAATCACATCTGTGGGTTGGAGCAATATCATAGCAGGGAGGGCATTTGCCTTGCATGTCGCTGACCCAGGTTCGATTCCCAGAATCCCATAGGGTCCCCTGAGTACTTCCAGGAGTAATTCCTGAGTGCAGAGCCAGGAGTAACCCCTGTGCATTGCTGGATGTGACCCAAAGAGGAAAGAAAAATCACATCTGTGCTTGAGCCAGTCTTTTAACTTCTCTAAGCCTTAGCTTACCATACTATGGAGATGAGAAGGGTAATGCCTACAGCAAGGGGGAAGTTTGTACATGAAATAAGGTTGTGGTGGTAAATCCCATTCAGCAGTGCCTGACTTTGCAGCAGTTCTACTTAAATGGTGGCTTTAAAAAAATCAATCATAAAAGCAATTGATTAGGAACTAGCTTAGACTCTAGTTGGGGTTCTAGGCAGGCACATCCCCTTTCTTTTTTTAATTTTTATTAGTGAAACACCATGAGGTACAGTTGTAGACTTACAATTTTTTGTGCTTGGGTTTTAATTATACAATGATCGAGTACCCATCTCTCCACCAGTGCCCATTCTCCACCAACACTGATCCCAGTATCCCTCCCATCCCCCAGGCCCCCATCCCACCCTGCCTTTGTGGCAGGGCATTCCCTTTTGTTCTCTCTCTCTCTCCTTTTGGGTGCTGTGGTTTGCAAAAGAGGCATTGAGTGGCAATCATGTTCGGTCTCTAGTCTACTTTCAGCATGCTTCTCCCATCCTGGGAGGATTCTCCCAACACCCTTTATTTGGTGCTCCCTTCTCTATCTGAGCTGCCTTTTCCCCTAGAGTGAGGCACATCCCCTTTCATGCAGTTCTTATAGTTATTCTCAAACTGAGGTGTGTGCCCCTTCAGGTGGGTAATGGAGGCTGCAGAGAAGTGAAGCTGCTTTATGTGGCTTACTGAGTCTAATAGGAGGCGCCAGGCTTTGCATCCAAGTCCAAATCTGCCAGGTTCCAAAGTCTGGGCTCATTGGGGCTGGAGTGATAGCACAGTGGGGAGGATGTTTACCTTGCATGTGGCTGACCTGGGTTCGATTCCCAGCATCCCCTGAGTCCTGCCAGGAGTATTGCCCTGCCCGAGTACTGCCAGGAGTAATTCCTGAGTACAGAGCCAGGAGTAAACCCTGTGTATCTCAGGATGTGACCCCAAAAAAACCAAAGTCTTGGCTCACCTCAGTGTGTTTCTAGAATGGAAGAGAATTCTGGAAACTGCTAAGTCTAGTATAACCAGATAATGGATCTCTATGTGTCTGATCAAAACAAAGCCTTTCAAGAGGCCCGAGAGAGAGTACAGTGGGTAAGACACTTGCCTTGCCTGTGGCCAGCCCAGATTTGACCACTGAGACCATAAATGGTCCCCCAAGCCCTGCCAGAAGGGATCCCTGAGTGCAGAGCCAGGGGTAAGCCTTCAGCACCTCCAGGTATGGCCCCCAAACCAAAATCTAAATTAAAAAAGTCTTTGATGGTGAAATAATTGTGAGGAAGGCCACTCAGGAGAGGCCATATTGAAGAACTTGCATGGCCAGGAATGTATTTATATCTTTCTGAGGGTTCTGGGTAAAACAGCCTGGGTGGACAGGCTACCCTCAGGACTACCTTAGAGCTTCAGACTGGACCAGCACCCGCTGGAACAGTCTTTGAGAGACCTGGATCAGCATGGACCTGCTCTCTTTGTAAACAAGCAAGCAGGGCTTTGAAGGGTCATGCTGTGACTCAGGACCGGGTCTCCAGGCTGCTGGTTCCCCATCCCGTCACCCTTCTACCACCGTGCCCTCTCGCTTTCCCACCCTCCACGGCACTCTGAGCACTTCTCAGATAACTAGCCCGGCTGCTCTTAGGGAAACTCCCCCTCCTCCACCAGAGGGTTTCCTTTCTCCCAACATCCTCATCTCCTCTTCAACAGCAGTCCCCCTAGGATGAATCTGTCACCAGGGTGACAGAGTTCTGATGATGTGCTCACATAATACGTTATCAACGTGTCAGTCTTGATGGGTCCAGGATGTATGCGGCGGGCGTTTTTCAATGGTCTGCAGTTGCAAAAGCGCTGTTCGACACAGGAATATCCTCTTCCTGGGGCCCTACCAGAGCTTCCTTCCTAGGGAAATAAGGAACTACAGGGACCTGAGCAGCCAGGTGCAGAGCTGGCCCATGAAGGAGATGCCCAGAGCACTGATTCATGGTGGGAAAGGGTGCTGAGATAGTGTTTGTTCCAATGCATTCCTTCAAGTGCATCTCACTAATCAGCCTCCCTTCCAGACTTTGGGGATTTCAGTGATAATATGGCTAAAAGTCAGTACATTTTGAGCTATCCCTGGGCACAGGATGCCATCGCAAATGCTTTACAGAAGTTCTTTTTTTTGGGGGGGGGGTCTCACTCAACAACACTCAGTGGTTACTCCTGGCTCTGCACTCAGGAATTACTCTGGTGGTGCTTGGGTGACCATATGGGATGCTGGGAATCGAACCTGGTTAGCCGCATGAAAGGCAAATGCCCTCCCCACTGTGCTCAAGCCCCTTTACAGAAATTCTTCAACTGTGCACTTTGATTTCTCTCAGCCGACTTTCACAACAACCCCAATTGGCGACTGAGAAGACTAATTTGTGTGTGTGTGTGTGTCTGAGTCATTTGCATTTCATTATTAACCCAGATCCCCTGGAACTTAGATTTCTTGAAGTTCATTGGAGCTTTTCCCATCTTTCCACAGGGGTCTGAAGGAGAACTCTGGGGAGGGAGAGGGGAGAGGTAAAGATCTTGAGTTCATGGGCTGATCAGGATCATGGGAATGAGAGTTCAGAGGGGAGGCCCTAGATTTTAAATTCAGCCATTTTCCAGAGCAGCATGATCTGGGTAAGGCAATTTAACTCTTGGAATGCTAATTGCTCCCTTGTAAAATAATATAATCCCTTCACAGGACTGCTGGAGAGATGCAAGGCTTTATTATGCGAGTGTTGGTCCCAGTGCCTGCCTAGCCCGTAGGAAGTCATCCCTAAGTATTAGTTTCTCCCGTTTTCACTGATCACTGACTTCCTCTATGAAGTCTAGAAGACCAAGCTCTGAACTGGTTCAGCAGTGTAGCTGCGCACCTCAGTTTCCTGATGCACTGAAGGGTCTCTTGGTGGATGGTTTGCCTGGTCAATTCCCATCTAGTAAGGACTCTGTTGACAGTCTGCTGTTGATTTCATCTTTTGCTAAAGCCCCTGAATCCTCCTGCCTTTGATCCGGTCATGACTGAGAACCATACCCAGAGTCTGGAGGTGGGGGGAGCCCCCCTCAAGTGTCAGGGGGCCGTGGCTGGCGAGTCACTTCTTACCTGGGGAAGGCAGGATGGTTCGTATTTGATCTGTCGAAGGTCACCAAGCATCAGCTCAGAGCTAAACTGGAAGATTAAGAATTGATCCAGATGTAATAACAGTCCGGTCTAGATATCTGGGTTTCCACTCCAGCTTCTACACACAGTCTATAGCAGACAACTCACCAGCTGTCCTTACTTTCCGGGGTTCCAGGACATAACCTGTAACTATCCTGGGCGTATATACAACATTTGGGGCTGAACTAAGAGCTGAAGGCTTGCTGTGTGAGGAAGTGGTATATTTTGGGTGGAGAAAACTCAGAAGGAGTTTTCAGCCACTCATTCAAGCACATACAGAATCAGAGGCTTTCTGTCCTACTGGATTCACTGTCCAGGGCAGAATTTTGAACCTTATGTCAGGGGAATCTTTGATGTATGGTGGCCAGCAACTCCTTTTCTCCACAACGAATGCATAAAGGAACATTGTCACTTACTAGCTCCTGCCATCTGATTATCTTGGGTCTGACCTCAGTCTAACATTGCTCCCTTGTTAATGGTAAAAGGTAAAGGTAAAGGCCCTCCCGTTGATCGTCGATTTGCTCGAGCGGGCCCAGTAACGTCTCCATTGGAGACTTTGTTGTTACTGTGTCTGGCATATCGAATACTCTCGGTAGCTTGCCGGGCTCTCCGAGAGGGGCGGAGGAATCGAACTCGGGTCGGCCATGTTGGCCGCTTGTAAGGCGAACGCCCTACCCGCTGTGCTATCAATGAGACTAATATCACCTTCAGCACTTGAATAGATCTTTCTCCAAGGAAGAGAGTTCAACTGAACAACAACCAAAATAGCACATGGCAAGGTGTTTGATGACATGGGTCGAAACATACTGGGGACATCGGTGGAGGGAGGCGGGAACTGGTGAAGGGATCGATGTTGGAGCGTGGTCTGCCTGAAACTCAACCACGAATAACTTTGTGAATCATGGTGCTTCAATGAAAAGGAAAAAGAAAAAAGAAAAGAAAATGCACAAGGACTTCTAGGTCTAAGGTAATTAAATGTAGGACAAATAGACATGAGGGTGGTGGCTAACTCTGCAATGTGGCACAAAAGCAAGCTAATAAGGGAGTAAATTCTGGGCCAGGGACTTCACATAGGAGGGAAGGTACCTGCTTCTCATGCGGCCACCAGCCTAGGCCCTGGTTTGATCCTGGCACTGCCTAGGGTCCGCTGAACACCACCAGGGGTCACTTCTGAGCAGAGCCAGCAATAGTTCCTAAGCACACTAAATATGGATCCATCTCCAAGCCCCCACCCCCACTCCTGCCTCTCCTAGGCATCCCCCCACCCCCCGAGCAAAAGGAGAATAGTGTTCTTCATTTTTCATTCTGTCTTTTCTTTGGGTGACCATATGAAACGATGGATGTTTGCTGAATTTATGGTGGGACTCATTTAACAATATATGCAAATCAAACCGTCACACCTTAGATGTCTATATTCTTAAACTTAAATTGGATAGCAAGTCAATGATTTCTCAGTAAGTTGGGGAAAAAAAGAAAATGCAGCGAGCATGAGATATCATTTCCATAGCCCAAAGAGTTAGGTGGGGCCTCAAAAAAGTTAAGCATAGATTACCATATGACCCGACAATTCTACTTCTAGAAAAATAAAAATATGTCTCCACAGAGAAACTTGTAAATGAATGTTTACCGAAGCATTATTCATAATAGCCAAGAGGTAGAAATAACTCAAATGTCCATCAACAGATGAATGCATAAACAAATTGTGATATATACATAAAATGGAATATCATTCAACCATAAGAAGGAATGAAATATTGTAACGTGCTACAACTTGGATGAACCTCGAGAACATTATGCTAAATAAAAGAAGTCAGACACAAAAGGTCACAAATCACATGATTCCTTTTGTATGAAATGTCCAAGATAATTAAACTTAGAGAGACAGAAAGTAGATTGCCGGTTGCCAGGGGTTGGGCAGATGAGAAAAGGAGGAGGCATTGCTTAGAGAAGGCAGAGCATTCATCTGTGATGATAAAAAAGTTTTAAACTGGAAAGAGAGGGTAATATTATTTGTGCAACACTGCAAATGCCTTCCATGCTGCGGATACTTCTTAAAATGGTTAATTGCTCGTCATGTGAATATTTTCTCAATTAAAAAAATGCTAAGACTTCCTTCTGAGGGCTGTAGAAATGAACACACACATGTATCTGGAAAAATAAAGAGTAAAATCATTTTCTAAACAAACATTTTTCCCTGTTATTTTGATTATGTTTACTTTTTTGTGGGCAAAACCTTCCATATGTCTCATCAGATTTCTAAAGAGACTCTTGAGCCCTAAAATCACAGATTAAATCAAGAAGACATTGTCTAGGAGAATGGATGGGTAGAGCCATTCTGGGGAAGGATTTGTCACATGTGGTAGGTTCCCACTCCCGACCCCCATCCTATTGATGGAATTCTCAGTTGGGGTCCTGAAGGGCCTTGTAAATTTCTCCTGACCAATTAAAAACAGAGTCTGGTACTCTAGTTCAAGTCTGTCTGTCCAGTGGTCAGATTGACACCTAGGCGTACTGCTTATATCCAGGGAAGGGCTGGGAGATTACTGGGCCATCAAATGGGACCCAGAGCTGGGTCTGTTGTCCCCTGAGGATTGGTGGGGTGGGGTGAATGGTCACTGTCAGCCACCAGATCCACCCTGAAAATGCGTTTATCCCTAAAGGTGTTGGGAGGATCCTCCCAGGATGGGAGAAGCATGCTGAAAGTAGACTATAGACCAAACATTATTGTCACCCATTGCCTCTTTTGCAAACCGCAACACCCAATAAGAGAGAACAAAAGGGAATGCCCTGCCACAGAGGCAGGGTGGGATGGGGGGATGGGGGGTGGGAGAGATACTGGGATCCGTGGTGGTGGGAAATGGGCACTGGTAGAGGGATGGGCATTTGATCATTGTATAATTGAAACCCAAGCACAAAAATTTGTAAGTCTACAACTGTGCCTCATATGTCTCACTAATAAAAAAAAAATAAAAGTAAAAAAATATGCGTCTATCCCTCCTGATCTGTCTTCGTGCAAACAAATTGTGATATATACATAAAATGGAATATCACTCAACCATGAGAAGGAATGAAATATTGTAACATGGTACATAAAACTTGGATGAACCTCGAGAACATTAAGCTAAATAAAAGAAGTCAGACACAAGAGGTCACAAATCACATGATTTGTTTCGTATAAAATGTCCAAGAGGCTGGAAAGTTCATAGTTCTGAGCGAGGGTTGCAGGGCGAGCAACCTTGTTGGACCTATTCGAGGTGCTCACACGTGAGTCAGGGCTGCTGTCATAGGGCAGCATGTGGAGTTGCCATCACTGTGCTGTGAGCATCTAATCCTTTCTGTCCATTTCGCGAATGGATGGAGGTAGATGGCAGGAGATCCCACTTAGCCTGGAGTTCCCACAATGCTCCACACCGGGCTCTGGAGTGTTACCTGTGATCTCCGGGTCGGGGGCAGAACTAGCATGGAGCTCCCTGCGCCCCCAGCCTGCTTCCCCTTCCACCATGGCCACAGATGGCTGTGAGCGGCCGCGCCAGCCCTGGTAACGCTTTGTCTCCGTTCTCATAGGAGAGCTGCATCTTCTCTAGGTTGGGGCAGGTCTTTTATGGCTGCTCTGAGCACTCTTGAGAATGACTAATCCAAATCATCAGACTGGCAAGCCTGGGAATGTGCCATTTGGTCCTCTCCGGAACGGAGGCAGAGGAGAGTGTTTGGGGGACAATTAAGAGCTTGCAGAAAAAAAAAGAAAACCAAGAAGAACAGTTCCCAGAAGAATGTGGGGGCTCTTGCTGTCACCACAGGGTTACCCGAAAGACTCGGCATTGCTATGGAAACGGCACATTTCTTTCATTCTTTTCTTCTTTCTTTTTCTTTTTCTTTTTTTTCTTTCCTTTTTTTTTATGGAGTAGGCACATAAAACTCCCAGAATGTGTCATGAAATAAGTTACTACTGTCCTGAGGCTGCCAAAGATGTATACCCTCATTAGGGGACTGATGTGACAGTTCGGGGTTTATAATGAACCATTTGCAGGCTCAGAGGCTGAGCTAAGCTTACCTTGTTTGGATCATACCCTCTTGGTATTGGGGAATCAAGGGCTGGGGGCCCTTAGTGTGTCCGCAAACCAGGACCCATCAAATCCTGCGCTGAAGCAAGACAACCAGGTGAAGCCATCACAGTCCCAGTTCCTCTCATTTCCATGCGAGTCCTGAGCCAACCCTGGCACTTCCTTCCACAAAGACACTCTCCTGCTGAATGTTTATCACTTTCTTTTCACCTGGAGCCTTTAATTGGAGAGCTTCTGGTTCTGTTCAAAGTTACTTACCTGGGAACAAAGGCAGGTGTTCATTGGCCAGCTTAGCGATGGAGAGGCATTTTAGAGAAGACAAAGGCATGGAGGACCACCCTGTTTTTCTTTTCTTTTCCATCCCCATGCCCCATCCCATTGACCTGGAATGATGTGTGCTTTTGATTAGACACCTCACCTAGGATCCAGACGTCTCTCCTCCCATCCTTCAAATGCTGTTGTGTTTCCTGTGGATCGACAGGATCTGTGATAGGCAGTTGAGAGGGATGAGCTTGTGACAATTACAGGGCCGTAAGGGGGGTGAAGAGAAAGGAAGGCCACACCATAAAAAACATCAGAGAGCACTTGGACCCCTGTCAGTAGGCCCTGGAAAATCCTGAAGGATGAGCACTGGGGCTGAGATGAACTTTGTGGCTCAGTGGCGATGAAGTCATGGCCAGGGGCTAGGAAAAGTCCTGTAGCTTGAAAGAATTTCTGCCTTAATACCAATAATACCCAGACACGCAAAGGAAGACAATATAATATCTCCCGTGGGGGAATTACGCACTAGGCAGATGGCTCTGAAGTTGAAGCACCTGGGTTCAATATTCTGTCCCTGCTCTGTCTGTGCCTTTGAGACACTTCTCAGTGGGAGACATTGTCCTTGCTTGTGTTAGTATCTTGAGGAAGTTATTTAAGTTCACCAAGGTTCAGTTTCCAAATTTATGATAGCTATCATTCCTTCTTCCCTGGGCTATTGTGATGAGTTAATGAATGAACATATACAGGGTGCCAAGTATCCTGGAAACAGTACGAGCTCTCCATTGCCTTCAGTGCTGCTAGAATCCCAGGGTTGGGGTTGGGGAGAGAGATACTGTTCTCTTTCAGTACTGAACAGTAGTTCGGCAGGGTCAAAAGGACTCATTCTTGGGGCTGGAGCACAGCGGGTAGGGCGTTTGCCTTGCACGCAGCCAACATGGCTGACACAGGTTCGATTCCCAGCATCCTGTATGGCCCCCTGAGCACCGCCAGGAGCAATTCCTGAGTGCATGAGCCAGGAGTAACCCCTGAGCATCGCCGGGTGTGACCCAAAAAGCAAAAAAAAAAAAAAGGACTCATTCTTTTATGACACCAGTTCACTGAAGTCCTACTAAAGACTTGGCAATACCAAAGCAAAAACAAATAGGTAGGCAGTAGCCATACGATGCTAGCAGTGATAGCTAAGGTGAGTATGACTTTCGATGAATGGTTTGAATGCTGCTTCACTGTATCACTGTGTCACTATCATCCTATTGTTCATCGATTTACTCGAGCGGGTGCCAGTAATGTCTCCATTCATCCCAGTCCTGAGATTTTAGCAGCCTCTTACTCATCTTTCCCAACGCTGCCATATTGGAGGCTCTTTCAGGGCCAGGGGAATGAGACCCGGCTCTGAGACATGGCAGAGCCTGGCAAGCTACTTGTGGCATATTTGATATGCCAAAAACAGTAACAAGAAATGCTGCTTACTTAAAAGAAAGCTTTTCTCCTAGATGGCTTCTGGTGGATTAGATATGACTATGGTTGTGGTGCTGTTGGTGGTGATGGTGTTGGTGGAGATTGATATAGGTGATGGTGGTGATGACATTGGACACGATGTTGGTGATGATAATGTCAATGGTGTGATGGTGACCATGGTAACAGAGACAGCAACCATTATCACTCCTATCTGTGCGCTGCTTGCCGTGTTCTCACTCCCAACTTCCAGTGACCAGGGAAAGCCACGGGTGCACCTGTCACCAATCATACAAAGCCCCCCAATACTGGTTAGCTGACCCCCAGCTTCCATGTGCCAACACCTTCCCTACCCCAAGTCTTCCCTTTTTCTTTCTCATTCTTCTGCCTGCATTTCAGTTTCCTGCCAAGATGAGTGATAGTGGCTGAGTCCTTTACTCTAACAAGTTGACTAAATGATCTTGGCCAGTTCTCCTTTGGATGTTATTTCCACCCAGGGAGTCATCCCTTTAAAACCAAATGGACCCCATAGAATTACTACCAAGCAGGCAGACAGAAAAGCTTTAAATATTCAGCCAACTGGTCAGCCATGGGATGGAATACCCCCAGGGTGTCTGCAGAGTTGTGTGGTTCTGTTTGGTCACTATCCACTGAGCAGAAGCTCGTCACTACCAGGAGGCATTCAGGACTCCATTTGCAAAGTCCACAGTGAAAGTAGGATGAATCGATGAAGATGGAATACTTTATTTACTGCAAACTCACTAGGTAAGATATTTTGCTGAGTTCACACAATACCATGGTTATGACAAGTACCAGTGTTTTATTTATTATTATTATTATTTTTTTTTACCTCTGCTGGAGCAATAGCACAGCGGGTAGGACGTTTGCCTTGCACACAGCCAACATGGCCGACCCGAGTTCAATTCCTCCGCCCCTCTCAGAGAGCCCAGCAAGCTACTGAGAGTATATCGCCCGCACGGCAGAGCCTGGCAAGCTACTCATGATGTATTTGATATGCCAAACACAGTAACAACAAAGTCTCCAATGGAGACGTTACTGGGCCCGCTCGAGCAAATCGACGAACAAGGGGAGGACAGTACCTCAGATGAGGAAACCCAACCTCTGACACTGAGGTGCCATACTCAAAGGTCACCTGTACCAGAGTATGTGGGCAAGGGTTTAACTGTGATGTCAACCTTGGCGTGATCCTGCCTTCTCTTCCATTTGGAGTGATCGGGAATAGTCAGAAGTGTCAGCTAAGGCACCAGTTAAAAGCAGAGTTCTCTTGGGGTTGGAGTGATAGCACAGTGGGTAGGGCATTTGCCTTGCAGGTGGCCAACCTGGGTTCGATTCCCAGCATCCCATATGGTCCCCCAAGCGCTGCCAGGGGTGATTCCTGAGTGTAGAGCCAGGAATAACCCCTGAGCATTGCTGGGTGTGACCCAAAAAAGCAAAAACAAACAAAACAAAACAGAACAACAGTATTGTATCTCTATCGGCAGCATCCATCATTCTAACTATGATATGTCTGGGGCCCGTGGTGGTGGAAAATGGGCACTGGTGCAGGGATGGGTACTTGATCATTGTATAACTGAAACCCAAGCACAAAAATTTGTAAATCTATAACTGTACCTCATGGTATTTCACGAAAAACAAAACAAAACAAAAACAGAACAACAATAACAAAAAAAAAAACAGAGTTCTCCTTGATTGGATGGAACCTGACCCTTATGATTAAGCATGGTTGAGAGCTTTAGCTGAGTGCACCACAGGACAATGACCATAGCATTCTGGAAGTGACCAGTGGGTCCAGTGATAGTTTTGAAAGCATTTTTCTATTTATTTTTTAGGCTGGTGGTTCTGAATTGGGGGGTTGATTTGGGAATCCCTAGCTTCAGGAAGCCTTTGATACATGTCTGGAGAGAGCTTGGCTTGTGATAGCTGGGGAGTGGGGTGTACTGACTGGGTGGGGGGAAGCCAGCATGCGACTGAGCCTGCAGTGATCAGGACACCTCAGAGAGAGGAAACATCCAGCTCTGAGTGTCAGGAGCGAGAGAGGGGGAGGAAGCCCAGCGTATGAAAGTCTCAAGTAGGCTTAATATCGGACATCACATCTCAGTCCCAGCGCGGGGCTTTCTTTTCATGAAATGGAATCGCTCCTCTCACCATTAAGACACAAAACGATGCTAATCCAATGGCTTGAGTCTTTGAGTCTGAGAAAGTGATCAGCGTTCGCCCTGGCAGCCTGAGTATCTGGGGCAAGTCACTTCATTATCCCGAAGTCACATTTTCTTATCTGTGTAAGGGATGAGGGTCCTCAATCCCTGGGAGGCATGAATGACAGAAAGCGCATAAATACATGCTTCATTCCAGCCCTGTACGTGGAGGGTGATTCATAAATAAAAAAAAAATCATTGTTGTCTCATTCTCCTTTTCTCCTGTGAGACCCATGATATGATACCACCCTACTTTAATTAAAAAAAAAAATTAAGCCAGCATCCAGACTGCAGGCGCCCTCTCTGCATCTGAATTGGATAACAACGTTGCCAGCGTGGTTTCTATCTCAGCTCATGAAATGAAGTTTTGAACCACCTGGGGTGAAGTTTGAATGCACCCAACCGGGCAGGTTCCAGCTCAACTTGCCACCAGGTGCCAACTTTTGTCCTAGACTGCAGGGAGATAAGAGGAAGAAATAAGTCACGATTCTGGTCATCAGACACCAGGGCACAAAGGGACAAGGAAAGCAGAAGGAGAGAACACAGAAGGACAAAGTCAAAAGGATTCTTGGAACAAACTCGAGCCCAAACACAGGGAAATAACCTTCATTCGTTTGGAAACCCAGTAGAATGATTTCATTCTGGAAGTGACTCTATAATTTATGAAACTCCTTCCTTTATTCTTCCACCATTAAACACCACCACCACCAGGACCAAGAACAACAACAAAAGAGTGGGCCAGGTTGAATGTGTTTTAAGTCTCCAGGGGGCTGAGAGTAGGCAGAAGAGGGGAGGAATAAAATCTACGTTAGCCTCCGTGATGTCCCCAACCTGGGCACAGAAATCAAACCTCAGAGAGGCGCCAGCGGGAAGGTGACTGCAACATTTAAAAAAAAAAAACGGTCTAAACTAAAAAAAATCTTTTAGAAGTTCTGCCTTCACCCCTAATTTTCTTTGTATTTTCTTGCTTAAAGTCTTTTATAATCTGGGTCCACAGTCACGCCGAGTACTTCCTTTGCATGTCAGCATGTCACACAATCATGGAGGGAGGTGCCATGGTTTGCCATCCTTGGTTGGGTGGCATTTGGATTTGATCCAATTGGAGGCTATTCTGAACAGCAATTGACAAAGAGTCACCTCTGTCTTATATCTTTATTAATCTATAATTGGGCTGAAGTGATAGCAGAGCGGGTAGGGCATTTGCTTTCCATGCAGCCAACGTGGCCGACCCAAGTTCGATTCCTCCGCCCCTCTCAGAGAGCCCGGCAAGCTACCGAGAGTATCTTGCCCGCTCGGCAAAGCCTGGCAAGCTCCCCGTGATGTATTCGGTATGCCAAATACAGTAACAACCAAGTCTCACAATGGAGACGTTACTGGGCCGGCTCGAGAAAATCGATGAACAACGGGAGGACATTGACAGTGAATCTATAATGGGCATAATCTAGGATGAGCACCTTCCTTCCTGGGGGCCTCGCTGGGACTGGTTCCTTTTTCTTCGGGAACCTGCTTTCAACCCACTGGAGGTGGCAGCCTTCCTCATGGACAAAAGCTCCTCATTTGCATTCACGGCCCTCAGGCTTGGTGGAATCCCAGTGCTACCTGGACAGGTGCAGGAGGACTCCAGAGCAGCTCAGGGACACTAAATGACACCCAGCAGGGCCCGTGTGCTGTCAACCCACAGATGGGGCTATCCGTCTGAGCTGGGGTCCAATCCCAGCCCAATGCCCAAGTCTGGTCATTTATTTATTTATTTATATATTTATTTACTGTGTGGGTCACAGCCAGTGATGCTCAGGAGTTACTCCTGGCTCTGTGCCCCAGAATTACTCCTGGTGGTGCTTGTGGGACCATATGGGATGCCAGGGATCGAACCCAGGTCAGCTGCGTGCAAGGCAAACACCCTCTCTGCTGTGCAATCGCTTCAGCCCAGGTCTGGTAATTTCTGATGAGAAAACCAAAACCAGGAGACCAGGCATTTTGTCCACAGCTGACCCTCAGAACCTTCCAGATAAGAAGTGTCAGGTAAGATAAGGGGTTATAAGCCCTGTGCTGTGGGGTATCGCTGTGATGTGGGGTATGGCGGCTACCCAGAAGAGGACAGCGCACACAGATGACTCCTAGTCTAGCAAAGGCACAGAGAGGGCGTGTAAGGGCAGCTGGAGCTCCAGGGAAGGGCAGGGGACATGGATACCGGGCGTGGACTCCTACCTGGATGGACATCCAGTCTGTGGAGAGGATTCCCTGCCCACTTGTCCTCTCATCGATGTCACCAGCTGGAGTCAGGCTTGTCCACCATGAGACCTGACAACTTCCTCTGGTTTTCTTGCCTCATCCGCTGGGGAGCCCAGGCCAGTGGGCAAAGGGATGTGATGTAGGTGCAAGGGGTGGGCGTGAAGGCCGGGAGAACAGAGCCAGCGGGGGTCTGGGTCCTGGGGCCTGGGAGGGACACCTGTTCCGAGAGGTGACAGATATCCTTCTGGGGCCCTAGGGATGCCAAATCGGGGAAACTTCCAGAAACTCAGAGGGGGCGAGCCGGGGGGGGGCTCCTCTCTGTGGGGAGTGGGCCGCCCCCCTCCCCAGGAGACAGAGGGGTGACCGGGCAGCACGGAGAGGGGCGCGGGGATGGACGCGCCGGCTTTGATTAATGAGCGGCGGTGCTGGGTGGCAGAGCCGTGAGTAAATTACTCTTCTCAGAAATGGCTAGATCGGCACTATTGCACTAATTATTTCACAAGCTCGGGGTCAGTTCCAGATTCCCTGACGCACACAGGGGAGCCGGCAGCCGGGCTAACTGAAGCCGACAGAGCCCTGATTGCAGCCCGCGCAGCTTGGCCCCGCCTTTTGCCTCCAGCCTGGAAGCTGTCAGACACAGTTCCTTCCCGCCCCCAGGGGCACTGCACAGAGCAGGGAGTGAGCCCCGGAGCAGCCCACCAGGCCCCTGCCCCACACCCAGGAGACTACAGGGTGCGGGTGCTCCACTGGTCGCTTCCTCAGTTCTCTCTCCAGAGCAGGGCTTGGGACTGAAATCTCTCCTGCATAGTGCTCTCAACTCCTTCCTTCCTTCCTTCCTTCCTTCCTTCCTTCCTTCCTTCCTTCCTTCCTTCCTTCCTTCCTCCTCCCTCCTTTCCTCCCTTCCTCCCTCCCTCCCTCCCTTCCTTCCTTCCTTCCTCCTCCCTCCCTTCCTCTCTCCCTTCCTCCCTTCCTCCCTCCCTTCCTCCCTCCCTCCCTCCCTCCCTCCCTTCCTTCCTTCCTTCCTTCCTTCCTTCCTTCCTTCCTTCCTTCCTTCCTTCCTCCTCCCTCCTTTCCTCCTTTCCTCCCTCCCTCCCTCCCTCCCTCCCTCCCTCCCTTCCTTCCTTCCTTCCTCCTCCCTCCCTCCCTCCCTTCCTCTCCCTTCCTCCCTCTCTCCCTTCCTCCCTCTCTCCCTTCCTTCCTTTCTCCCTTCCTCCCTCCCTCCCTCCCTCCCTCCCTCCCTCCCTCCCTCCCTCCCTCCCTCCCTTCCGTCCTTCCTTCCTTCCTTCCTTCCTTCCTTCCTTCCTTCCTTCCTTCCTTCCTCTATTCATTCCATTCATAATTATTGAATGTACCTGGCTTCTCTGTGGGAGGGGCAGGCCACACCCAGTGGTGCCCAGGGATTAATCCTGGCTTTGCACTCAGGAGCAAATCACTCTTGGGGTGCTCTGGAACCGTCCGCAGTGATGGGGGTCAAACTGGGGTCAGGTGCATGCAAGGCAAGCACTCTCCCCCCGGCACTATCTCTGCAGTCCCTTATTGCGTGTCTTCCATGGGTCCTGCACTGTTCTGAGAATTAGCAAGGGCCCTGCCCTACAGAGCACATCGACCCTAGGGAGACAGACTGTCATCTGATGATCAGCAGACAGATTGAAACCCGCTGCTGGGAGGCATGGCTGTGAGAGGTCGGCAGGTTTGAGGATGTGTCTTGGTTGGGAGGGAGGACACGGTTTGTTTAGGGGTTCTGATCCTTGATGTCATCCAGCTTCACTAAGGGAAGGGTGTGCGGTTCGAGATGGACCAGCAGCACATGCAAAGGGCCTGTGGCCAGAGCAAAAGGCGAGTAGTCAGGCAGAAAGGCAAGTGGAGCTCCAGAATGGAGACCCCTGGACTCAGGCACTGGGATGCATATCTCAGGGGGTCCTTAGCCTGCCTGCAGCCCAGTGTCACAGCTTGAAAATGCTCATGAGCCAGTGCTCTTGTGCCCCCTTCCCCGGCATCCAAAGGTCCTACGATCGCCAAAGGCACAGATGGACACAGAAACTTGTGTCCCAGCTGGGTGACGCCTCTTCTCAAACCCTTCCGTTTGGGCTTCTTCCTAGGCTCGGGTGTGGCTCTCTTTTTCGACTGATTTGTTTTAGAACCAACAGAATAGCCAGGAACCCAAAACGAGCACTTGGGACAGGGGCCGCCCAGTGCCCAAAGCACCCTGGAGATGCATGGGTTGATGATTCCCATTTCAGAGATGAGAGAATGGAGGCCCAGAGGGAGTTGGGGTTGGCCCAGGATGAGGCAGCGAGGGTGGCCAGGGAGGGAGGTGGGAGGCAGAGCATTTGGTTCTTAAGCTCGAGGCCCTGGATTTGATCCCCGGTGCACAACGATGAGATGGGCAGTGAATGGCAGAGGGAAATGTTTGCCAGGTGCGGGAGGCCAGGATGGTTGTCCTTGAGCCGGCCACCCGGATGCTCAGCTCGGAAAGTGCCTCTCTCTCTGAGGAGGCTCTGAGCCCCCTCAGGCCAGGCCCCACAGAGGGAGCCGTGGGGTGGCGTTGGTTAACTGTCCTCTCCTTTGGGGACCTCTCGGCTCAAGGATCCTTGGCACCGGCTGAAAAGAATGGGTGGGATGGAAAAATCAATAATGCACACAGATGGGCCTGGTGGTGTTGACACTATTTAAGAGAACAAATTATTCGCAAGCACCTGGGATTCATTCTTTGCCCGCACAAAAGCAGGGACGCCGGGCAATTGCGGGGCCCTCTTATCTATTCACTGAGGCCGCCTCCCTCGGTGGCAATTATTCCGGCCCGAGTTTGTTGGCGTTGGTCATTTTCCCCCCTCTCCACTAGTGCCAATTAAGAACATTTCACTTTACTGACTTCTCCAGTCGAGAGAACAGGAACAAAAGAATCGAATGCATGCAACAAATATTGATAGAGCGGCCGCTCTCCAGCAGCGTTTAGGAGTGCAGGTGGGAAGAAATGGGTATACAGCTGGTGCCAATGGTGGCAAACATGAAGTGCTTACTCTGTGTGTGGGTCTCCACTTAGCCTTTCCGCACTCAGCGCAGGCCACCCAGTGTATGTGGTAACACTTGCTGTTTTTTTTTTCTTTTTGAGTCACACTCCTGGCAATGCTCACGGGTTCCTCCTGCCTCTGCACTCAGGAATTGCTCCTGGCAGTGCTTGGGGGACCCTATGGGATGCTGGGAATCGAACGGAGGTTGGCCGTGTGCAAACACCCTACCTGTTGTGCGATTGCTCCCGTCCCATACTTGACTTTTTTTTTTTATTAGTGAAACACCATGAGGTACAGTTGTAGACCCACAAATCTTCGTGCTTGGGTTTCGATTATACCATGATCAAATACCCATCCCTCCACCAGTGCCCATTTTCCACCACCATGGATAATATCCCTCCCACCCCCATCCCCCCCATCCCATTCTGCCTCTGTGACAGGGCATTCCCTTTTGTTCTCTCTCTCTCTCTCTCTCTCTCTCTCTCTCTCTCTCTCTCTCTCTCTCTCCTCCCTTTGGGTGTTGTGGTCTGCAAAAGAGGCATTGAGTGGCAAACATGTTCAGTCCATAGTCTACTCCCAACACGCATCTCATCTCCCCTCCTGGGATGAGCCTCCAAACACCCTTTTTTGGTGCTCCCTTCTCTATCTGAGCTGCCCTTTCCCTTAGAATACCTTGCTGCTTCTGGAAAACAGTATGGACGATTCTCAAAAAATTAGAAATTGAGCTCCCATTTGACCCAGCAATACCACTCCTGGGAATATATCCCAGAGAGGCAAAAATGTATAGTCGAAGTGACATCTGCACTTGTTTGTTCATTGCAGCACTCTTTACAATAGCCAGAAACTGGAAGAAACATGAATGCCCAAGAACAGATGACTGGTTAAAGAAACTTTGGTACATCTACACAATGGAGTACTATGCAGCTGTTAGAAAAGATGAAGTCATGAAATTTACATACAAGTGGTACAACATGGAAAGTATCATGCTAAGCGAAATGAGTCAGAAAGAGAGGGCTAGACATAGAAAGAATGTATTCATCTGGGGAACATAAAGCAACAAAATATGAGATTAATACCCAAGAATAGCTGAGATCAGCACCAGGAAGATTACTCCATTGCTTAGTGGCCAGCCGGGCATTCTAGAGGAAAGGGCAGCTCAGATAGAGAAGGGAGCACCAAATAAAGGGTGTTTTGAGGATCCTCCCAGGAGGGGAGATGCATGTCGAAAGTAGACTATGGACTGAACATGTTTGCCACTCAAAGCCTCTTTTGCAGACCACAACACCCAAAAGGAAAGAGAGAACACAGGGGATTGCCCTGCCACAGAGGCAGGGGGGGATGGGGGGATGGGGGTGGGAGGGATATTATCCATGGTGGTGGAAACTGGGCACTGGTGGAGGGATGGGTATCTGATCATTGTATAATCGAAACCCAAGCACAAAAAATTGCAAATCTACAACTGTACCTCATGGTGTTTCACTAATAAAAAAAAAAAAAGAATACCCGGCTGGCCTCTAAGCTATGGAGTAATCCTCCTGGTGCTGAAGACACATGCCTTTTTGTAGAAGAAATTCCTGCCTGCATAGGCTGTGAAGCCCAGTATCCAGCAAAACAAGCTCCCGACCCCAGGACTGGTCACCCATTTAGCGGGAGAAGTAGACGGTAAATACTGAAGAAGCAGGATCACCAAGAAAAACAATACATGGGCCCACATACACAGAAAAAGAGTAACTTCCCTCCTCCCCCAGTGAGGCAGAGCTGCAGCGTGTGGGTAACAGGGACCCTGTGTTCGTCTTGCTGAGGAGAGGTAACAGGGGGCAGGGAGAGCTGGTGGGGGTTAGCCATCAAAAGAACTCATGGACGACCTTTGGGAGAAGTTAGGTTGAACTGCAAGAACTGAAGGTGGCATCAAGGTGAAGATATTAGCGGTGGTGGGATGGAATGTTCCGGAATGGAGGCACTCTATAGGTCAATATGGGAAGTTTCAGAAAGGAGGAACTCGGTAGGGAAAGGGTCAGTAAGGAAAGTTCTAGGAAGGAGGAACTTGGTAGGGAAAAGGGAAAAGGTTCAGTAAGGAAAGTTCCAGAAAGGTGGCTCTCGCTAAGGGTCTTAGGTAGGAAGCAGTCTGATCTAATCAGAGAGCCAGGAAATAGAAACAAACAAACAAAAAAACATCTCCCGTGGGTGGGACGGAGTGACTCAGGGAGCAGGAGGCGGTCTTCAGGCCAGATCACGGAGGGTCTTAAATCCCACAGTTGGTGAAGGATAAAATGAGATTGAGTATGTCATTTGCCGTTGGAGTGTTGGCACTTAATAAACACTCAACTAATGTGCACTTTTATGATGCTTATGGCCATTCCCTCTCTCGGTCCATTGACTTCGATTTCCTTTAGATTATTTAAAGGATAAAAGTGAGATTTTTCTTCAACTCGGGAAGACAGCTCGGGGGGACGGAGCTTGCATTAGGCCCTGAGTTTGATCCCTGGCCCTGCATGTGACCCCCCCCCCCCCATCTGCCCCAGCATCACCTCTACATCAAAATAAATCAATTAAAAAAACATTTCCCTTCAATTTCCCCTTCCTCTGACCACAGACTTGATGCTCCTTGTATTCTGGAAGATTCCAGCTTGGGAAGGCCCATCCTGAGGACCCGTGACTTGGGGGAGATGTTGTGACGTGTGCGCCTGGATCTGACCAGAAGATGCATGGATGGATGGATAGATGGACAAGAACATGAAGATGGCACTTCAGCCAGGAGAGGACGATTCTCCCTTCTCCCAGGGCAGCGATCTGTGAGAGGGGGACCCCGGGGGTCTGAGGGGACACAGGACAGATCCAGCCCACATACACTGGTCAGAGAGCCCCAAAGGTCATATTGGAGGACTCAGGGGCTGAAAGGCAGCTGCCCCTCTGGAGGGCAGAAACCACCCATCAGGAGGATAAAGGCTCATATCTAAAGGGGGTATCAAGGCAGTCTGGGGCTGTTGCACACTTCACTGTGGGTTTGGGGGTAGAACTCATTTTATTTTCAATTGAATCGCCGTGAGATACAGTTACAAAGCTTTCATGTTTGAGTTTCAGTCATACAATGATCAAACGCCCATCCCTTCACCAGTGCATTTTCTCCATCACTAATGTTCCCAGTATCCTCCTACCCTCTTCCAGTCCTCCCCCTGCCTCCATGGCAGACAGTCTTCCCCATACTCTCTTTCTACCTCTGGGCATTATGGTTTGCTGTATAGATACTGAGAGGCTATCACCTTTGGTCCTTTCTCTACTTTCAGCACACATCTCCCATCCCGAGCGATCCCTCCAACCATCCTTGACTTAGTGATCCCTTCTCCATCCCAGCTGCCTTCTCCCCCAGCTCATGAGGCAGGCTTCCAACCATGGGGCAATCTTCCTGGCCCTTGTGTCCACTGCCCTTCGGTGTCTGTCATGAGACTGAGTATGTCATTTGCCGTTGGAGTGTTGGCACTTAATAAACACTCAACTAATGTGCACTTTTATGATGCTTATGGCCATTCCCTCTCTCGGTCCATTGACTTCGATTTCCTTTAGATTATTTAAAGGATAAAAATGAGATTTTTCTTCAACTCGGGAAGACAGCCCGGGGGACGGAGCTTGCATTAGGCCCTGAGTTTGATCCCTGGCCCTGCATGTGACCCCCCTATCTGATATTTTAGATTCCACAAATGAGCACAGTTCTATGGTAGACCTCACGTTAAGGTGTCTTTCTGCCCTAAAAGAAAACAGTAAGAAATCAGGAAGTGCCCGGGCATTTCCAAGTAGACCGGGAGGGAGGGGGTCTGGGGGGGGGGGCAAGAGCCAGGGGTTCCGGGCCAGCCGCTTCTCCTTCCTGTATCTCACTGCTGGATGTTAAGCCCCTGGGCTGTGGTGACAGGAGCCTGAGCTGAGCTAAACCCCAGGCTTTGTGCTGAGACCTCGCGTCAGGAAAGGTCTTTCCGGCGAGCTCCACATTCCTGAAGGTCAAACAGCTGCCACAAGACGCGCTGGATTTAGGGAAACATTTCTCGAGCTGGAGCGATAGCACAGCGGGTAGGGCGGTCGCCTTACAAGCGGAACAACATGGCCGACCCGAGTTCGATTCCTCCGCCCCTCTCGGAGAGCCCGGCAAGCTACCGAGAGTATTCGATGTGCCAGACACAGTAACAACAAAGTCTCCAATGGAGACGTTACTGGGCCCGCTCGAGCAAATCGACGATCAACGGGAGGGCCTTTACCTTTACCTTTTCTCGAAGGAGGAGGCGGTGAAGAAACCAAAAATCACAGGCTTCCAGGGGGATCATTTTTGTTTTTCTCAGAGACGGGGGAAGATGGGAGAACATTCTGGTGGGGAGGAATTAAAGCGAGATGAGAACCTGCCTCTTCAGCGCCTGTCGAGATCGTGCTTGAACCGAGCACTGGTGTTCAGACGGGGCCCCGTAATTGATTAGAAATGTGGGAATTTATTCCAATAAGCCTTGTCATTCCTCGGCAGCTGTTTCCTCTGCGGCAAACCAACAACCAGACAGGTGTGCTGGCTGCACCGTCCTTTGTTTTTCCTTTGATGTGTCTGAATGTTTTTATTTTATTTTATTTTTGTTTTGGTGAGAAGCCTCTGGCTGAGGTTGGCACGCAGAGAGGCCTCTGTTCTCTGGCGGCAGCAGGGGGACACGCCGGAGAAAAGGGCTAGGTGACTGCAGGGGGCTTTCTGAGTCCCGGAGCACCAGACTTTGGGGGCCACTCAGTGGTGTATTTTGTGGGGGGAGGGCTTAGAGCACACCCAGCAGTGCTCAGGGCTCACTCCTGGCTCTGTGCTCAGGGATGATTTCTGGTTCTATGCTCAGGAATCACTCCCAGCTCTGTGCTTGGAGCTGACTCCTGACTCTGTGCTCGGGGATGACTCCTGGGGTCTGTGCTTGGGGATGACTCCTGGATCTGTGCTCGGGGCTCATTCCTGCCTCTGTGCTCAGGGCTTACTCCTGACTCTGCTCAGGGCTGACTCCTGGCTCTGTGCTCGGGGATGACTCCTGACTCTGTGCTCGGGGATGACTCCTGGGTCTGTGCTCGGGGATGACTCCTGGATCTGTGCTCGGGGCTCATTCCTGCCTCTGTGCTCAGGGTTTACTCCTGACTCTGCTCAGGGCTGACTCCTGGCTCTGTGCTCGGAGCTGACTCCTGACTCTGTGCTTGGGGATGACTCCTGGGTCTGTGCTTGGGGCTGACTCCTGACTCTGTGCTCGGGGATGACTCCTGGCTCTGTGTTCAGGGCTCACTCCTGGCTCTGTGCTTGGAGTTGACTCCTGACTCTTTGCTCAGGGCTGACTCCTGGCTCCGTGCTCAGGGCTCACTCTCAGCTCTGTGCTCAGGGATGATTTCTGGTTCTATGCTCAGGGATCACTCCCAGCTCTGTGCTTGGAGCCGACTCCTGACTCTGTGCTTGGAGCTGACTCCTGACTCTGTGCTCAGGGATGACTCCTGGGTCTGTACTCGGGGCTCACTCCTGACTCTGTGCTCAGGGCTGACTCCTGGCTCTGTGCTCAGGGATTACTCCCAGCTCTGTGCTTAAGGATTTCTCCTGGCAGTGCTCGGGAGCCCATGGAGCGCTGGGATTCCAACTGGGGTTGGTCACGTGCAACCAGGTCAAGGTCAGGTGCTTTAACCCCTGTACTATCTCTCAACTTCCCTGTTGTATCTTTTTCCCTCTGCCAGAGTCAGAGGAAAGAAGGAAATCAAAGCACCTGCCTGGGTCAGCCCAGATGTGTCTCACGTGTTCTGTGATGAAACCTCCGTTGACTTTTTGCCGTGCAACCAGGGTGCTGGGCAGGACGACAGATGTGGTCTCTAGACCCTGACGCTGGTTCTCATGCACCAGCCAAGGACTCCTGCTAGGAGTGGCCTCTGCGGGCCCAGCCAGGGGTGCTGGACAGCTTCGGTTCATGCACCCTGGGAGGGAAGAGGCCCGGGGCCATGCATACAGCAAGCACTCAATAAGGATCTTGATAGACGTTCCCCTTCCCCTCCCCCACACTGACCTCACCCCTTTAGGAGAAACAGGTGCCACCTGGCTGGACCGGTGGTCATCACGGGACAGTAGGGAGACCTAAGTGAGAGGCCAGAGGGTGACCGTGGACTCAGGGCCAGAGGAGCATCTCCTCTTTTCTGACCTTCATGTGTGAGGCCGGCGAGGTTTCAGGGCGTCGATGGAGGGGCCCGGAGGAGATGGGTCCCCCGCGGAGGGGCTGCTACCCGCTGCCTGTCCTTGCTTCCCGTCAAGGCTGCAAGATGATTTAATGCAGGCGCCACCTCTTGGTTCTTCCTTGGACCCTGGGTCCTCTCTCGACTTTCATCTGGGAATACCCCCAGGCAGTGGGGAGCTTGCAGGCTCTGAATATGGAAGCTCGGGGTCCCCTCTTTCCCTCTTTTCGAAGCCTCGCATCCACCCCGTGTACCTCTACTTCCTTCCTTCTTTCCCTTCCTTGTTCCAGCTGCAAGACTGGAGTTGGCGACCTTCCTGCCTCTTCTACCTGCGGGGCCTTTGCACGTGCTGTCGTTGCTGGGATTTTCTCTTTCAGGGCTCTGTGCAAATAGTCCTTCTGGTCCTTCAGGCTCACAGCAAAGATTCTTCCCACCTCTCCTCGCTCCTCTGCTCTGAGGACACATCCTCCCTGTTGAGTGCTCTCATTCCGTCAGGGCGTACTTGCTGTTTGGTTTCCTCTTCTCTCCCACCCAGGCGAGGGATTCGAGCGCATTCACCCTTCCATTTCTCCTGTCTTGAGCAGTCCCCGGCATACAGCTGGTTCCCAGAAACACGCTGAGTGAGAGAGTGAGAATTTCGGCTCCATCCCCAGCTCGGTCCCTCTGGAAAGCTTGCGAGGGTCGTCTCAGAACACGTTGGGATTCCTGACGCCAAGGTTTTCTGCGTTTAGAGTGAACCGCGCTCCAAGTTTGAGGTGACTGACTTTCCATTTTCATTTTTTGTTTTTGGGGTTGCAGCTGGTGATGTTCAGGCTCTGCGCTCAGGGATCGCTCACGGCGGGGCTCAGGGCACCACACTGGGGCTGGGGATTGAACCTGGGTGGGCTGTATGCAAGGCAAGTGCCCTCCCTGCTGTGCTATTGCTCTGGCCCTGGTGATTTGCTTTCTAAACGGGTCCTTTGCACACGACGGTCTGAAGGGCTTGTCTTCCTCTCCACTGAGAGCCAGGGTAAATAGAATGCTCTAGAATCTCTACGGATAGACAGAGGTGAGGAAGTGGGGGTGCCAGCTCTGCACGAAGGCCTTGGGGTTGCCATTCCTGGACAAGCATCGAGTTTAGAGGAAAGGAGAAGCGTGCACTTTCTAGATAAAATCTGGAATTATACTCAGTGTTTGTGCTGGGTCAAATCCCCTCATTTTTAGAAGATAAAATAGAAAACTAAGGGCAAGGCAACATTGGAGAATATCTGGGGTCAGTAAATGTTTGCCCTCTGGGTTATTTTCTTAGGCCTCATCTCATTCATCCGCAGAACCTGCGGATGAGTCTCCCATTTCACAGGTGACATGACTGAGGCTTAGAGTAGTTAAGGCATGGATTTAAAACACATATACACACACACTCATGCACACACACTCAGGTACACATTCACACACACACACACTCACACACACTCATACACACATGCCCATTCACACACTCACACACACTTATGCACGCACACTCACGCACCCACTCATGAACACATTCACACACTCACACTCATACACACACTCACCCACTCACACACACTCATGCATACTCAGACATTCACATACACTCAAACACATTCATACACACACTTGCACACTCACACACGCACACTCATGCACACACATTCACATACACATTCATGCACACACACGCACACAATCACACACTCACCCACACACTCATGCACACACATGCACGCATTCACATACACTCATATACAAACACACACACTCTTATCACGCACACACACTTATGTGAGCATTCACACACACATACACACACACAGCTGGAATTCTGTGCAGGAAAAACCATTATTAGCAGTACAGGAAACCACAGAATCTCAGTAAAATGTTTAAAAGACCAATTTTTACAAAGGTAAAAATGATTCAAAAGTATATTATTAAAAAAAATTCCTATAAAAACACACCAAAAAACTAAGCGTGCACACACACAGCTAGCAAAAGGCTTGGTAGAGAGGCAAATGCGAGTCTTCTGTGAAGTTCTTTTCCTACCAAGGTGAAGGTTTGAGAATAAGTTTCCCACCATCCCCCCAAAGGCCGCTATATCTCCAGCCTCTGTCTTTAATAACCCTCTAAAATTCAGAGGGAGCGGAGGTAATATCTCCTTACCTTTTGCAACCTGGGCCTGGGATTTGGGAGAGGGGTCTCTAGGCCCCTCCGAGCTCCGTGGTGAAATCTGCCATTATGAGCTTAATTAAATTAATATTCTTGTGTGAAGGGCTGCTGGGAGCTGGGCTTGGTGAGGTTCATTGACTTGCACGGAGAGGGGAAGTTTGCCTGCGCCCTCTCCAGAGGCTGCATGAAAAATGCATGAGCACGGTTGCACTGCCGGAGCTCCGGGCCATGGCACCTCCCTGCAATTAGGCCTCCGCTCCCGTCTCTCCTCTTCCCTGGTTCTGACTTCCTGTAGGAAGCAATGCGAACCCGGGGTGTTTGCTAGCGAGGGGGGCAGAGTGCTCAGCCTCCCTGCGTCGCCTGGCTGGCACTGTTTCTTGGGGTTCAAGTGAAGACCAGTCATCCCCCAAAGCTGCGGTGGAGAAGTCGGAGGGACACAAGGCCAGGAAGACTGAGGCTGGTGAGAGAGAAGGAACAGACCGCCAGGGCCAAGGGCCCGGGGCAGGAGGCTGCAGAATTCCTTGGGAGAGGCCGGGTTGGAGTTTCCCCATACCGTGCCCCTGTCCAGGGTAGGGGGGACCCACAAGGAAGTGAGCTGTCCAGTGCGGAACAAACACCCAATGCACGCTCTTATTAGACACCTCCTAATTATATTAGATACCGTGATTGATTGCTTGCAATCTGGCAGACACAATCCATCCCCGAGCAGACAACGGTCTCGCCGATGTGCTTCCCAGTGCCAAGTGCATCGCCCAGGACACGGTGAGGGCCAACACTTACGGGAGGAAGGAGAACATGCGAGCACAGCTTCTTGAGGGGGCATGGGCAGGGGAGCACAGGGGGCGAAGGGAGCAGGAGGTGACAAGGGAACAGGAGGGGCAGGGGGTGGGGACAGAGGAACGGGCGTGGGTTTGAGAGGCGGTGAACAGCGTTGAATGCTAAGACGGGGCACATGCAGGGGGGTGACGAATCAAGTCCCTTGAAGGTCTCCCGAGGGAGTGTCTTGGCCCCGAGTGAGAAGTCCTGCTCTCTGCTCTGTCCCCTGGGAGCATGCTGCTTCTAGTTCACACAATTCCAGAAGTCTCTACCTCTCCTTTCTTTCTTTCTTTCTTTTTTTTTTTTTTTTTGCTTTTTGGTTCATACCTGGCAATGCTCAGGGGTTCCTCCTGGCTCTGCACTCAGGAATCACTCCCGGCAGTGCTCAGGGGACCATATGGAATGCTGGGAATCGAACCCCGGGTCGGGCGCATGCAAGGCAAACGCCCTCCCTGCTGTGCTATCACTCTGGCCCCTGCCTCTCCTTTCTCCCCTTCTTTCTCTCAGCTCGCCCTTCTTCAGATGAGAGATGGCGCCCTGCTGGGTCTGAAGCCACTGGGGTGGGGGCAGGGAGGGAGGGAAGCGGTTGGTCTCCGGGGCACTTTATTCTGGAACAGCAGGTGAACGTGATGAATGCATGGGAGCGGGGGTCTGCGTGGGGCCGGGGTCCGAGAAGTCAATGAGATCCTGAAATGGAGACTTCAGTGTAGAGGCAGGAGACTCTGAGGGACCACTGGCGCTCTGGAGCTGAGACTTCCTGTCATCTCTCGTGAGACCCAGTTGTCCCTTCTGGCGGCCCCCGGGAGTCACCCCGAGCTGATTCGGAAACTGAGGCACTAGGGGATGAGGATTGGACACGAAGGACAAGTCCGAGGCTTGGCTGCCCCAGCTGCCCCTGACCTACTTGCTGCCTTCTCTGAAGGGAGAAGCACATTTCTCGCAGTCCCTCGCTTTCTTCCGCTCCTGACCACCTTATGCTGGTCTGGGTCACCTGTGTCTCTGCAGCTGGCAATCAGCGCCACCAAGCTCAGCTGAGAGCAGAGCGTCAGGATGAGCCAAAGGCCAGCTGGACCCCAGGCATCTGGGCCCTCGAAGCCCTTGACGCCCCCAGAAAGGAAGTCAGGCTTATTTACCATCTTAGAAAGTGGGACCTTGGTGAAGAGATGCCCCAGGACAAACATCCTTCCTTCTCTGTCTCTCACCAACTAATGACTCTCCCCAGGAAGTCCTGACAATGCCCGTGGTCCCTCCTCCACAGAGGGGAGGGACTGGCGAGGGGTGGATGTGGGGGGTGGGGTTGGCACAGCCCGTGGAAACAGCTGTTCTGCACGTCCAGGCAAGCTGTGCACGTTTTCTTGGTTTTAATTTTTGGGGACCACCTCCTGGTGGTGTTGGGGGCCACTCTGGGCTCTGTGTGTGTTTTTTTTTAATTGAATCACCGTGAGATAGTTACAAACTTTTATGTTTGGGTTATAACCACACAATGATCAAAATCCTTCCCTCCACCAGTGCACATTCCCTACTACCAGCCTCTCCTGTATACCCCTCCTTTCCCACCCTCCCCCTGCCTCCATGGCAGACAATTTCCCCCATACTCTCTCTACTTTTGGGCATTATGGTTTGCAATCCAGATACTGAGAGGCCATCATGTTTGGTCCTTTGTCTACTTTCAGCATGCATCTCCCATCCCGAATGATCCCTCCAACCATCATTGACTTGGTGATCCCTTCTCCATCCCAGCTGCCTTCTCCCCCAGCTCATGAGGCAGGCTTCAAACTATGGGGGCAATCATCCTGGACCTTGTGTCTACTGTCCTTGGGTGTCAGTCTCATGTTACATTATTTTTTTAATTTGGATTTTTATTAGTGAAACAATGACCTGTCACCCGAGCTGTGCAGGAGGAAGAGAGCGGCTTGGAACGCCTTCAAGAACGTCGAAGAAATAGCTAAGAGGACGAAGAACCTCCGGCTCCGGGCACATCTCTTTGATTCCACTGTTTTTCCTGCATTAACATATGCCTCAGAGACCTGGGCACTACGCAAACAGGATGAGAACGCTATTCGGGTCTCCCGAAGAAGAATAGAAAGAGCTATGCTTGGAATATCACGTTTCACTCAAATGAGAGAACGAATCCGGAGTTCTGACATCCGTCGACGATCAAGGATCAGGGACGCTGTCTCGTTTCCCAAGGTGTCGAAAATCAGATGGGCTGGTCACGTAATGAGATTTAAAGACGACCGCTGGACTAGAGCTGTTACCGACTGGATTCCACGGGATGTCAAAAGACCGCGTGGCCGCCCACCTTCCAGATGGTCAGACTTCTTTGTCAAGATCATGAACGATCGGTTTGAGGCCCTTCATGTTCCCGGAGCGAACAGATGCCATTGGGCTACACTAGCACGCGACGGGGACAAATGGAGACGTTACTGGCGCCCGCTCGAGCAAATCGCCGACTAACGGGAAGTTAAGTGATTAAGTGATTAAGTGATTAGTGAAACACCATAAGGTACAATTGTGGATTTACAAATTTTATACTCCACAAATGAGTGCAGTCCTTCTATGTGTGTCCCTCTGGTTCTGACTCATTTAGGGGCTCTGTGTTTAAAGGCCGTTCCTGGGGGGTACAAAGGATAGAACCAGGTCCCCTGTGTGTAAACCATCTCTCTGCCCACCCCCTCCTCCCCCACTGAGTTCTCTGCGACCAGCTCAGCTTTCTGGAGTGGGGCCAGGAGGTTCTGCTCAGGGAAGTGGGGACAATGATCTAGAAGTCAGATTCGGAGTGGCCGCACTGGCAGTGGCAGGGTCCAGAACTACTTGAATGAGAACAATGTCTAGAATCTTGGACATGACAGGGTGACACGCACATACCGCTTCGCCTACATTGGGGTTGGTCATTTCATGCCTTCCTGTTTCTCTCTATTTTTTTTTCTTTTTGGGTTACACCTGGCGATGCTCAGGGATTACTCCTGGCTCATGCACTTAGGAATTACTCCTGGCAGTGCTCAGGGGACCATATGGGATGCTGGGAACCGAAACCTGGATCCGTTTGCATGCCAAGCAACCGATCCGTTTGCATGCCAGGCAACCAAAACCTGGAAACGTTTGCATGCAAGGCAAACGCCCTACCCATTGTGCTATTGCTCCAGCCCTGCCTTCCTGTTTCTCTGAGGGCCAGGAGACTTAGCGATGGCTACGGGAAGGAGCTGTGTGGCTTGGACTCGTCCTGGAGGCCAAGCCCAGCACCTTCTCCTCCTCCTATGACTCCTGGAGCAAAGGGCAGGTCACAGGCTGGAGAAAGGAAGGGCAGAAACACAGACATGTAGACTTGGACCCAGGACGGTGCTGCCAGCCCCCTGGCCCCCAGTGGGGAGAGCAGGCAGCAGCATCAGGATGGCAGCCCACAGGAGCATGGCCTGTATGCACCAAGGCTGGAGACGGGGGCAAGTTCAGACAATAGAATCAGGCTCGAGCTGAGGGGGCACAGCGGAGGGCACACGGTGGGTTATAGGGTCTGGCGCCACCATGGAATCAGCCCCCCAAATCCCAAGGTGCTGCTCTGAAGGCCGATGCCTGAGCTCCACTCAACACAGCTCCTGCATTGAGAAACAGTTTCTGCAGGAGATCCTAATGCAGATGGAGCCAGGCTAGGGGGTGGGCAGTGCCCCCTCCACCCGGCTGAGGGGGAGGGTGGGAAGAGGGCAGGAAGGAGAGGAATCATCAGGGAGACGGGGTCCTCCTTTGCTCTTAGCGGGCTGATTTTCAGCTGCTCATCTCCACTGGGGGGGTCCCGCACTCCATCCAATGTATTGTGCTACTCTTGGTACATCAGTGGCATAGGGTATGAGCTGTCGCTCCAGGAATTCTAAAATTTTAGATAGAGCTGGAGTTCAATTTTTAACGGGATGGAAGGAATCCTTTTTTGGAGTTCCTTACGCATCCTTAACAATCCCATTCTGAATTCCTTACCAGGGCGGTGGTCTAGCTCGTGATTTCTCATTGGGTCCTCTTGGGTTTCTGTGATGCTTTATCATGTGGCCTTTGCAGTTTAGGGTTGTTACCTGTGTGTTGTTATGTGGTTGGGAGCCTAAATCAGGACGATGATTCCTGTGTGTGTAGGATGAGTCAGAAAGGCAAAGAAATTCTCAGTGGGTTCCGGGTTAGGGAAGTTCCAGGTCTTAGAACTGAGAGAGGGGACCCTGGGCCTTTTGCTCAGACACCTTCTCTCCTGGCACCCCCTTTGTGGCAGGACCCCCCCAAGTACAGTTAGACGCTCGTGTTCAAGAGTCTAGGCACCTTTTATACCCTTTTATTAAAATTTAATTTTTTTTAAAAAAAGTCATTCAACAATATTTACTCCTTTCAATATTCCAACACCAATCCCACCACATCACACCTTTCCACCACCATTTTTTCAAATTTTCCCACTCTCATCCAAGACGGCCCCCAGAGGAAGTCCTAAATCATTTATTTTGCATTGCTTTTTATGGATGATATGCTAAGGGTCTGGAGCAATAGCACAGCGGGGAGGGTGTTTGCCTTGCATGCGGCCGACCCACGTTCAATTCCCAGCATCCCACAGGGTCCCCCGAGCACTGCCAGGAGTAATTCTGCGTGCATGAGCCAGGAGTAACTCCTGTGCAATGCTGGGTGTGACCCAAAAAGAAAAAAAATCATCCAAAAAAGTTTCTTTAGAGTGTGAAGATTGTTGCATCTCACCCTGGAGACTGTAAGCCTCTGTATAAGAGATTATTAACATGTAGCTGGGACTGAGCCTTTGTGTGCATATATATAATCGGGATGAAATCAGTTCTCTTCTATTCCGCACTCCATCCAATGTACTGTGCTACTCTTGGTACATCAGTGGCATAGGATATGAGCTGTCGCTCCAGGAATTCTAAAATTTTAGATAGAGCTGGAGTTCAATTTTTAACGGGATGGAAGGAATCCTTTTTTGGAGTTCCTTACGCATCCTTAACAATCCCATTCTGAATTCCTTACCAGGGAGGTGATCTATCTCGTGATTTCTCATTGGGTCCTCTTGGATTTCTGTGATGCTTTATCATGTGGCCTTTGCAGTTTAGGGTTGTTACCTGTGTGTTGTTATGTGGTTGGGAGCCTAAATCAGGACGATGATTCCTGTGTGTGTAGGATGAGTCAGAAAGGCAAAGAAATTCTCAGTGGGTTCCGGGTTAGGGAAGTTCCAGGTTAGCAAATTGTTCCTCCAGGGTCCAGGCGCCTGTCCCCATGTCCTAGGGCTGTTCCCTCCCCCTTCTCATGGGCTCTTTCCCTTCTAAGCACCTTCTCTTTGTCCTCAATGGTCTCTCTGACCCCCTCTCTCAAAAGATCATCCTCAACCCTTCTATGAAGACAGCAGTGCCCACCCCCTAACTGGACTCTTTACCTTCTTAATGGCATTTGCCTTAAGATGGTGCCATTCAAGTGATTCAGAATCACCTTAGAGGGGGTCAGGGAGAGAACTCGAGCCCTGGTCTCATGACTTAGTACATCTGAGGCTCCGGGTTTAAGCCCTGGTACTGCATGTCCCCTCTTTCTGTCCGGATGGGGCCCATATACATACGCACAACCTATCTGTAGCATTCCGTTTCCATGACTCGGGATGTAGGTACCAATGCAGGTGGTGCTACACTCAGGATCACTTCAGGTGGTAACAGAGGCATTTGCTGGGCTGTGTTCTCACTGGGAGGGGAGAACCAGAAAGGAACGACTTCCGTATTTGTGCAGGCCGGTGGCAGAATCCGCTCCGTTGTAGACATAAGAATGAAGACACTGGCTTCCAATGGGGCCAGTCCTCCTGGCCCTTATTTCTACTGTCCTTGGGTATTAGTCTCAAACTATGTTTTTGGTTTTTTTTTTTTTTTTTTTTTTAGTTATACGAATGAATGTAGTCATTCTGTCTGTCCCTCTCCTTCAGACTCATTTCCCTCAAGCATGAAACTCTCCATGTCCATCCATTCATCACACACTGTCACAACACTGTCCTCCCGTTGTTCGTCGATTTGCTCGAGCGGGCCCAATAATGTCTCCATTGGAGACTTTGTTGTTACTGTGTTTGGCATATCGAATACGTCACAGGGAGCTTGCCAGGCTCTTCCGTGCGGGCGAAATACTCTCAGTAGCTTGCCGGGCTCTCCGAGAGAGGCGGAGGAATCGAACTCGGGTTGACCATGTTGGCTGCGCGCAAAGCAAACGCCCTACCTTTGTGCTATCGCTCCAGCCTCAAATTTTGTGACTTCATTCTTCTTAACAGCTGCATGGTATTCCATTGTGTAGTGCTGAGGAGAGGGCAGTTGGGATAGAGAAGGGATCTCTATGATAACGATGGTTGGAAGTGATGGCTCTGGATGGGAAGTGTGTGCTGAAAGTGGATAAAGGACCAAACGTAAATTCATGGTTTGTGTTGCAAACCATGATACCCCAAAGAGAGAGAGAGGAAGAGGGAAAGGGAGAGGGAGAGGCAGAGCGAGAGGTAGAGGGAGAGGAAGAGGGAGAGGGAAAGTGCGTGCTCTTGAGGCAGGCTATGGGGAGTAGGTGGCAGGAGGGATACTGGGGCATTGGTGCTGGGAAATGTGTACTGGTGGAGGGACGGGTATTGGAACATTGTGCCACTGAAATCTGATCATGAACAGCTTTGTATCTGTGTATCTCATGGTAAAGGTAAAGGTAAAGGCCCTCCCGTTGATCGTCGATTTGCTCGAGCGGGCCCAGTAACGTCTCCATTGGAGACTTTGTTGTTACTGTGTCTGGCATATCGAATACTCTCGGTAGCTTGCCGGGCTCTCCGAGAGGGGCGGAGGAAGTATCTCATTGTAATTTAATTAAAAAAGAAAAAGAAAGAAAAAAAGGGAAAAATATGAAGAGGTTGACTGTTACTGGCTGTAGCTGGGCACTGCTCCCTGCCTGCTGGCCTCCGTCCACTCGCCCACACACCACTCAGTGCCCGCAGGGGAGTGTTTGTTCTGTCGCCGGTTAACTCAAGACCTCCCTCCCCAGAGCAATCCTCGGAAGGGAAGCTCATCTCGGAGGGTCACAGACACTCCACTGGCCAGAAACTCATGGACCCTCCTGCACTGGGCAGATGTAGATGTGCGGGACCACCAAGCTCTGGGCCATGGGGTCCATGCCAGTTTATGTTGTCTCCAGCCTATTCTTTGTTTTATTGGGGGAAACACCCAGTGATGCTTAGTGATTACTCCTGGCTCTGTGCTTAGGGATCACTCTTGGCTTAAGGGGGCTGGGTGGGGGTCTGCGGGGGGTCTAGTCCCAGGTCAGTCACGGGCAAGGCAATCTCCCTAACTGTAGTCCCTATGTTTCTGGCCCTTGTTCTTTCATTTTTGCTTTTGCATTGGTGCTGGGTGTCGAAGCTAGTGCTGCCCACCTGCATGGCAGGTGGTCTACTGCTGAAGCCACAGGCCCACACCCTCCTGCTGACCCCTTGTACTCACTTGAGTCCTTGTCGTGGTCATGCAGCTTCTGTCATTGGTGCATCATTGATATGACTCTGAGATGGATGCCTGGGGATAAAGGGATGAAGAAGATAGGCTCTGAACCTGGGCTGTGCCCCAGACACCAGCATGGAAGTGAACTTCTCAAGGTGTTCATTCATGTCTCTGTGTCTTCACGGCCTCGTGCAGAACTGGAGCATCCTAGATGCTCAGAAAGTGTGTGTCAGAAGGAGGACTCTTATTTAATTCTAAAATAGCCATCACCTCATAGATGCAGTTTTTCACTGCATGAGCTCTCCTTTGTGCCATCCAAGATGGTGAGCTCTTCAAGGCTGAGGTTGCCTTTGATTTACTGCTTGTCCCCCGGCCCCCTTGCCTGCTAGCCGAGATGTGCTCTGCCCCGTCAATCTTCACATACTTGTCAATAATAATAATAATAATAAAAATGAAGGCGCCTGTTAGCGCAGGCTCTGACTATTGACAAACTAAACTCAAGCCTTCTGATTCTCTGAAGAGATGGATGGTGACAATGATGAGGAGGTGGCAGCTTGAACGATGAATACGACTCTATCTGAGGGGTGGAAAATCCCTGCCTGGTAGGTAGAATCCCCTGGACTGCACTTGTCTGCTCATGCAGCCTCTTTTCTGGAGATGTAAACTGGTACCCAACAGCCAAGCACTGTTTCATAACTGGTCTTTCCATGTATATACAGATTAGCTCATTCTGAGTTCTATATTGCTTTGCTCTTTCTTTCTTTCTTTCTTTCTTTCTTTCTTTCTTTCTTTCTTTGTTGCTTTCTTTCTTTCTTTCTTTCTTTCCTTTCCATTTCTTCCTTTCCCCTCCCTCCGTCCCTCCCTCCGTCCCTCCCTCCGTCCCTCCCTCCGTCCCTCCCTCCGTCCCTCCCTCCCTCCCTCCCTTTCTTCCTTTCTTCCTTCATTTGCTTTTTGTGTCATACCCGGTGATGCACAGGGGTTACTCCTGGCTCTGCACTCAGGAATGACTCCTGGCGGTGCTCAGGGGACCATATGGGATGCTGGGAATCGAACCCAGGTTGGCCGCGTGCAAAGCAAATACCCTCCTCGCTGTGCTATTGCTCCAGTCCCTAGATTGATTTTTCTTTGTTGCTGTTGTTGTCTGTTTTTTTTGGGGGGGGGGAGGGTCACAACCAGCTCTGCTCAAGGCTTCCTCCTGGATCTGTGCTTGGGAGTTACTCCTGGCAGTGCTCAAGGAGACCAAATAAAGTGCTAGGGGTTGAACCCAGGTCAACCACCTGTAAGCACCCTACCCACTGTACTATCTCTTTAGTCTCTGAGTTCTACATTTCTACAAGCAGACATGACCTTTGCTCTATCCTCAGAACATACTGAATGCAACTTTTCCTCCCACCCAAATTCCCGAGGCTCCTTCTCATGTCACTTCATCTGGGCCAACCACGTTTTGTTAAAGGTCTCAATAGTATTGGGGAAAAGAAACCAGACCTAACCATTCTCTAGGCCATTTAGGCCATTTATGCTACTTCCAATATTTGTACTCGACTGTTTTTGCATGTTCTTACCGCCTCCCCCCCCCCCCCCCACTTTTATGAGTTTCTCTTTAAAGTGAAACATAGATGTTCACTTGCTGGCTTATGGATATGAAATTACCACAATTTTAATATGCAATCTGAATTTGCCCTGGAAGTAATATTGCCAATTTCATATCTTTTCTTCCCAGCACTGTTTGAGAAGACCCAGTTCCCTCAATAGACTCATGTTTGGTGTTCATGGACACTTCCCTCTGGGGAGGCATGATTTTAAGGGGTCGTGAAGGCAGCCCTGGCTAAGGACTTAAGTCCAGATTTTCTAGAGGGAGTGTGGTATTCCCACAGCATGCATAATTCCATACCACTTGCCTACATATCACTTTCTGGAATCACTTGTTAGTGATTTTTTCAGCTTTCTCACTCAGTTTCCTTCCTTCCTTCCTTCCTTCCTTCCTTCCTTCCTTCCTTCCTTCCTTCCTTCCTTCCTTCCTTCCTTCTCTCCTTCCCTCCTTCTCTCCTTCTCTCCTTCCCTCCTTCTCTCCTTCCCTCCTTCCCTCCTTCCCTCCTTCCTTCCTTCCTTCCTTCCTTCCTTCCTTCCTTCCTTCCTTCCTTCCCTCCTTCCCTCCTTCCCTCCCTCCCTCCTTCTCTCCTTCTCTCCTTCCTTCCTTCCTTCCTTCCTTCCTTCCTTCCTTCCTTCCTTCCTCCCTTCCTTCCACTGTGATTTGCAAAGTTATTGATAGTTGAGTTCTAAGCATATACTTCTCTTTAAAATTATTTTATTTTAAAAAGTAGTTGTCAGTATTTGATTACATTTAATATTCAAACACCAATACCACCACCATTACACTTTCCCACCACCATATTTCAGATGTTTTCATCCTGAAACCCCAACCCCTGCCCCAAAGCAGAACTGAGATAATTTATTTTGTATTGTTTGTTATGAAAAACCACTGAAAATGCTACAGAAATGTTTCCTTAGGGGAAAGAGTGTGAAGATTGTTGGTTTTCACCCAGGGCCCATTAAGCCCTTCTATAAGAGATCACTAGCATGTTATTAAAGGCTGAGCCTTGTATGCTTATCTATCTATCTATATCTGTAAAGAATATTTCCCTCTAAGATTGGTTGCCTCCTACTTTAACCCCATCAAATGTAGTGTGATACTCTTGGAGTATGAGTGCTATGAGATATGAGTTTTTGCGGCCTCATGGTCCAGAATAGGTTCACTTGTGGGTGAGGCTCAGTCCGATCATGTGGACAGTGGCCATGAGCATGACGTTGGTTGAGTTCTGGAGGTTTTTGGTTGCTGGGGCTGGGTTCCTTGGGGCAGGGAGGGGTCTTACCCACTCCCCTCTGGGGTGCCCTGAATGAAACAGCTGGTGCGGGATCCGGCAGCATGGTTATGGAGTGTCTGGCATGTAATATTTCAACACCAACCCTCCCACTGATGTCTACTTCCCTCCCAGCTGGTCTTGATAGGGAGATGGTAGCACAGCCCCTTTGCCATACCTATAACCCCATTTCCCGCCCGTCGCTGGTCTTTGCAACCTCTTCAGATGCTGGAAATTCACAGAAACAGATAACACTCCCTCCCTACCCCCTGTCCTTCGAGAGCACTAACTCAAGAGCAAGTGGATGCCTATAGTTATGCGTTTTAGAGAAAGTGAAGTACCTGAGTATGTCAAATGCAAGGAGTACCTGAGTTCGATTCCTTTTTTTTGGGGGGGGGGGTCATACCCAGTGACGCTCAAGGGTTACTCCTGGCTCATGCACTCAAGAATTATTCCTGGCGGTGCTCAGGGGACCATATGGGATACTGGGAATCGAACCCGGGTCAGCCGCGTGCAAGGCAAATGCCCTACCCGCTGTGCTATCACTTCAGCCCTGGCAAATTCTTGCTGTCCCTTGTCGCAGGTGCGTCTCTTCGGGCACCTTACAAAGCCACCCCAGGCTTCCCTCCTCGCCTGTCAACGAGGATAATCTCTTCAACATTGAGCTGTTGATGAAGATTCCTCCCTTCCAGCTTGCAAATGACTCGGAAGCACATGCCCAGATCTGTTCGTTATTCTCAGTAAGGGTCACACCCTAGAATGCTTGGTGGAGCCTCCCAGGGTCACTCACATGACAGTGCTTTGGGGGGGCTTCCCTGGGTGCTGGGGATCCAACTCTGGCTCTTGCGCATGTCAGACATGTGTCTCTCTGTCCAGAGCTGGTACCCTGATCCTGGTACTTATGGTAGGTCACCGTGACTCACTATTTTTCCTCTCTCTCTCTCTCTCTCTCTCTCTCCCTCTTTTGCTTTTTGGGTTACACCCATCAATGCTCAGGGGTTTCTTCTGGCTCTGCACTCAGGAATCACTCCTGACAGTGCTCAGGGACCATATGGGATCCTGAGGATTGAACCTAGGTCGGCTATGTGCAAGGCAAATGCCCTGCCCGCTGTGCTATCGCTCCAGCCCCCTGTGACTCACTGTTTCTGCCACAAAATCAATGCTCATCTTAAGGGGGGGAAGTTTAGGTGCAGTCTCTGGCAGAATAGAACCCCCCAAACAACCTTCTTTCTCCTCTTTGCCATCCAGAGGGGGAAACAGACTCCAAGACTCATCATTAATGATGGACAGGGTGTAGCTGTGCAGCTGACACGGGCATGTATGGACTTTTAGTCCAGAGGGATGTGGCTTAGAAGAGCCACTTAGGGTTTAGGGCTCAGGTGGAGCCTCTGGGGGTATAGCTTTAGGCTTGAGCTCTGGACTCGGGGAGTCTGCAACCTCTCCTGTCCATCACCATGGGAACATCACCCTGGCTCCAGGCCCAGTGTGTGCACCTTGCTCATGAGGCTGCAGAAGCCCAGACCCCCACATATTCCATCCCTGCCCCCAAGTCAGGCCAGGCTCTCTCCCAGGGCACACGAGCGTTGGCCCCCGGGAGGAAGGCTGGACGCTGCAGGAGAGGGAGCGCTGCTTGGAGCCCAGATGGCTTGGAACGAAACGAACAGAGGAAAATTTAAAAAGAGAGTAAGCAGCACTTGGCAACGGGCCCTCCGGCAGGCACGGAGCTGAAATGAATTTTGCTCCCTTGGCAAAGCGAGAGAAGGCGAGCTGGTGGTCCACTTGGATGGGGCTGAGGCGAGATGACCCACGCGTTCTCCGACTCCGTCTGCTGCCTGCAACAACCCCACCCCCCTGCCACTGGTCTCTGCGCTTGCAAGAACCTGGGCCTCCCCTCCCCCACTGTGCTCACATACTTCCTGAGTGCTCACGGCAGAAGCTTCTAGAATGTTTTCTTTTTCTTTCTTTCTTTTTTTCAAGGTCATGGAGGCATCGTGGCATCCCCCTGGGAAAAGGTCTGGGGAAGGATCAGCGGAAAGAAGCCACTGGGTGTGCTCAGCTCTCAGATCTCAGCAAGCTTTCCCCAAATTACTGTTTTCCTTTACTCTGGCGCTGCCTGGGGTTTTAAATATTTTCTTTAGCCTCCGTGTACTTACTTGGGTTTGGTGCCTCTTGCGCCGAGTCTGATCTTAGCTGCTCATCTCTGAGCATGAAAACTGGAATCATCCACTCAGAGCACCTCACCCGCAGGTCCCAGTAAGTGGAGGAATGGGCAGACGTGCCATTCAGCAAAGCCAGGAGAACGCCATCCTACTCCGTCCCTGCTGGCTTGGGAGGGAGGGAGTCAGGGACTCCAGAAAGTGGATATAGCCCATCTCTGTGGAGCAACTCAGGCTGACCGGCGAGGCAGGAGGTCCTCTCTCAGGTCTTGAAGGTGAAGACTGGACATCCTGAAGCCTCTTGCAGTTCTGCAGCTGCCCGAGTGACCTCAGCTGAGGGACGCAAATGTCTTCTTTGCTGGATGGCGTCAGTTTGCATTTAGAATTGACTCAGACATCCCCGGTCATCATCTTATTAGCGTATTGGGCAGATGGCTGGCTCGCCACTCCCTCACATCTTCTCTCATCCCCCAGTCTGCAATGGCCCGAGCATCCCCTCACCATGTTCAATTCCACCTTCAGGCATCTCTTGTTCTTGTCTCCCTGGCACCTGCCAGGGTTGGGTCCCAGCTCTGCCCTTCTCAACACAGGCAAGAGCCGAGCCAGCGCCTGGATCGGTCACACACTGAACTGCAAGTCCCCTGAGACAGGGAGTGTGTGCTGCCTCATGGCCTGCCCAGGACCCAGTGTCCCCTCTGACATGGCACTGGGCAGGGGATGGATCGGGATGAGAGGGGAGCCTAAAGCCAGCCTGCCAGCAGAGACGGGCAGGAATCCACTCTGGCAGAGCATTCTTGCATTGTTGGATAAGGGTACACACTCACACACTCAGGGACCTCTAGTTTCTCTCGCCTGCTTTGGGAAATAGCAACATTCTGTTTTATTTATTTATTTATTTATTTATTTATTATTCGAATCACTGTGAGATCACTGTCACTGTTACTGTCATCCCGTTGATTGTCAAATTACTTGAGTGGGCGAAGTGACGTCTCTATTCCTCCCAGCCCTGAGATTTTTAGCAGCTTCTTCTTACTCATCTTTTCCCAACGATTGGAGGCTCTTTCATGGTCAGGGGAATGAGACCTGTTGTCGTTACTGTATATGGCATATTGAATACGCCACAGGGAGCTTGCCAGGCTCTGCTCGTGTGGGCGGGATACTCTCAGTTTCTTGCCAGGCTCTCAGAGAGGCATATATTTATATGTGGGATAATCACTGTGAGATACACTTACAAAACTTTCATGTTTGATTTTCAATCATGCAATAATTGAACATCCATCCCTCTACCAGTGCACATTTTCCATCACCAGTGTCTCCAGTATAACCCCCCCTTTCCAACCCGCCCCCTGCCTCTATGGAAGACAATCTCTCCCATACTCTCTCTCTACTTTTGGAAATTGTGGTTTCCAATATGACACTGGGAGGCTACCATGTTTGGTCCTTTATCTACTTTCAGCACACATCTCTCATTCCGAATGATCCCTCCAACCATCCTTGACTTAATGATCCCTTCTCTATCCCAGCTGCCTCGTCCCCCAGCTCATGAGACAGGCTTCCAACTATGGGGCAATCTTCCTGGCCCTTGTGTCTACTGTCCTTGCGTGTCAGTCTCATATTATGTATAACAACTTTCTGAAAGACGGGTTTGGTTTCCATGATATGGACAGGAGAAGGCAGGAGACACCAAGATTCTAGCCAGGGTTGCTGAGAAAGTATACGAAAGATCCAAAATTTGGGCTTGTTTGAAAAGAAAAGTGACTCAATGGAATAACAGGCAAGGAAGGCATGGGCCTGTATCTTCAAGGAATTCTACGTTTGCTGAAAGAAGAAAACATAGTACTGGAGAGCACTGTTCTGAGAGTCCCAGGCTCCCTAACCCATATGTGAATGTCATGAGCTTAGACCTGGAGCAGAGAGGCAACCAGCTTATAGAGTCACTCTGCTTAAAGTTCTATCAAATGTGACACTTCTGTTGTGATTTTGGTGACATGGTGATGATAGTGTTAACATCCATGGGATTAATGTGAAAGTTCCTGTACTTTCTTCACCTCCACCAACGTGCCAGAATCTTCCACCATATGACATTACTTCCAGTCCAATCTTTATTTCCTCTCCCCTCCCCCCACCGTTTCATCATTTCCATTCTATCATCCAAGGCCTGGGATTTGTCATGGTTTGACTTAATGACTCCTGGCTACTCAGTGGTTTTGTCTCTGTATAAGCCACAGAGATGTGAGATCTCTCGCTTTTTTTCTTCCCCTGTCACTCTGCTTAACACGGGGCCTCCTTGAGCCATCCACGAAGCAGCAGACCTGCACATGCTCTGTGGCCCTGTAGGAAATCTGTATCAAGAGGTCAGGAGGGTTTTCCTGATAGAGAGACATTCTCCGGGGCTGAAATGGGAACTCAGAACATGGAGACTCTCCACGACGTGGGGAAGGGGCAGACTCGAGAGCTTGTTGACACGGAGAGCTGTCATTTGTTTGAGGCTATTCTTGGGCTTTGGATCCCCCTTCCCACCTCCTCAAAATGGACATTTAAGTCAGGAGGAGGACAGAGAGGCACGTGAGCCTTAATCATCACCCAGGGACCCAGGAACATGGACAGCCATGGCTCTGTGTGCTGGAGGAGGGGAGGCCAGCCAGTGAAGAGAGCCAAGTGTGGCCCTGAACTGGCAGCTGGACTGGGTGGGCGGAAGGAGGTCTCCAGGGCCCACCCTCTGATAGGAGGGACATGAGGGAGCTTTGGAGTGGGGTGTGACAGTCTCTTAATATGCTCCTCAGCTCCACACAAGGAGTCCTCATTTGCTGCTAATGGCAAGCGCGTCTCTCCGCGCTCCTGGGGCTAATCTAGCATATCTGCGGTTAGAGCTGTGTGCGTGCATGCATGTGTGCATGTTGAGTAGCATGGGTGGTTGAGGCAAGGAGAGGCAAGGGCACAGCCCCGCTGCAGGCTTGGAAGCGACTTCCTAGCATCTCACAGCCTGGGGGAGGGAAGCTTTTCCTGCCAAGCAGGGTGTGTTGCTCTGGGTTAGATCCCCTGAATGTTCTGTTGGCCACATGAAGACACCCTTGACTTCATGGGTGAGGGAAGAAAGGCACGGAAGGAGAGTGGGAAATCTCTGAGATGGGCTGAGGTGGTACCCACACTCTAGTGTAGAGCAAGGCAACAGGTACCAGAGCAGATAAGATCTGTCCCTGCATAGCACCCAGTAGGGAGTGTCTGGATGCATTTGACAAGCTCCAGGCATCTGGCCTTGAGTCTCACCTCCCCCCAAGACTAATAGCCCTAATTGGGCTAGGGCTGGGGCAAAGGAGGGTTGGAAAAGTGATAGGTCAGTAACACCCAACTTTGTATGATCGGACCATCCTCTTAAGCTGAGATTCTCTGTAAAATACGTGGGTATTTGGCAATAAAGTGAGCAGCCATCAGCTGTCTCCCACAGTTATTTTTCTACACACTCGTCATCCTTCGCCCCATGTCTGTCTGGACCTGGTACGCAATGTGTCTGGGCATGTTGGGGAAAATTGTCCCCCCAACATCCTAGGATCAGTTGGGGCTTTGGGGTTTCCCGTAGATGTGACTGAGCACTGCCTGGACTAAGCATGGCGCTGACCTCTGCGTGGAAATGCCCTGGAGTGAGAAGGGAGGGAAGCAGAGAGACCTGCTCAAGACTGGGTTCTAGTCGATGCCACGGAGGGGAATGATGGCCAATTGCTCGGACAATAGCCTGCCATATGAGCAGGGCCCTGGCACTCAAACGCTCATCACTGGGTGAAGAAGAGTGGTGGGAAGTCCAGAGGTGCTAGTCCTTGAAAGTGGACAGTGGTCATTATTTACATTATTCCATGGCCTGCCTTGAGTGCCTGGGTGGGCAGTACAAGCTCCTTGCTGTTCCAACCCTATAACTGCTTCTTCCCACGCTCTGTCCCCGTGGCCAAGGACCTACATGATCATGGATGGAACTTGGCCACAGGCCAATGCTACCTTTCCATTGTCTTCTCTTGGCCCTAAAGACCCCAGGTTCTTATGTAGCAGGAAGAGCAAGTTCAGCGAGGTCGAGATGACATAAGAGAGCTGTACATAAGTCTGCAACTGTACCTCATGGTGTTTCACTAATTAAAAAAAAAAGAGAGAGCTGTGCATGGGGCTGGAGCAATTTTACAGTGGGGAGGGCGTTTGCCTTGCATGTGGTTGACCTGAGATTTATTCCCAGCTTCCCATGTGGTCCCCTGAGCACCCCCAGGAATAATTCCTGAGTTCAAAGCCAGGAGTAACACCTGTGCATCAACAGGTGTGACCCCTCCTCAAAAAAAAAAAAGAGAGGTACTTGGCTCCTACCTCTAGGGGTCCAGGCGCTCACTTGCAGCTCAGTGGGTCCTTCCACTTGTGGGGAGTATTACATGGCATACTCCCTCCCATGAGGTGAGCAAGGGGTGGAGGTGGGTGAAAGGCAGGAAGATGAGCTGAATCAAGTCTCTGTCTTAGATGACAGCAGTGACCACCCCAACAGTTTGGTCCCACTGTGGGACTGAAAAAGGAAGTGAACATGGCAGGCAGGGAGAAAACTGAATGATAGGTACGTTACAGCTCCTGGGAGAGTCCCCCATTCTTCCTGTTAGTAGCTGAGACCCCCACAGTGGATCAGAGTCAACGCAGTTCTCACCAGCACCAACCAACCGACACCCAAGTGAACACCATGGAGGGAACAGATGGAGTTTTGCCCAGAGGCTCTTGATTCCAGGACGACTTGGCCAGTAGTAAGTAATCTGTGGCTCCTTTAATTCCTCCCTGGGGCAAGGCCACAGAGGGGCTTCCACTGGAGACCCAGGGAAGGGCAAGTGGGGTGGGCCCAGGAGGAGGGACCCTGGGTGGCCGGGAGCCAGCTCAGACATGCGCCTGAACGGCTCCGCACCCCTCTCTGGAATTACCGTAATAAGGTAGAGCTGATGCTAATGGTTTATGACACGAATTCATTTTGAGAACTATATGCTTCACCCAGTGCTTTTATTTTTCAATTTGGATCTGGTGGGTATTAATAGCTCTGGGGCTGTGTTTTCCATTTTAATCTTGCGTTTTCTCATTTCCAAGTAGATTCCTTCTTTCAATTTACACAAACATTAAGCCTCCATTTCCTGCTGCCCCTCTCCCCTGACTCCCTTCTCCTTCTCTCTCTCTCTCTCTCTCTCTCTCTCTCTCTCTCTCTCTCTCTCTCTCATTCTCCCATTCTTCTCTGTCCTGACCTTGTAGGAAATCTGCTTCTTGAGCAGGGGGGATTCTCCTCACGCCCCACGTACCTTCCCTGTCCCCCCTCCCCCGCCCCACTCTTCCTCCCGCCTTCAGGCTTTGCCCTCACGCTGAGTGCTGGACTCTCTCCTTGGACATGGCAGCACTTCTGGCTTCTGGCTTCCTTCAGTGGAAGGACCCCCTGGCCCCCCACAGAGGAGTGGTCAATGACGGTCGATACTACCAGTGATGAAGTCTCTGCCGGCGGAGGGGAGGGGAAGACTGCTGAGCTTGGAGGCGGCAGGAGCCCGACAAGGGTCTTTCCTCCCTCCCAACCACCCTCTGGTGGTGTTTCTCTTCCTGTCCTGTGTCTCACTGCAACTCACGACCGGCGCTGCAGCCCGCAGGAAGAGGGGGAGCTTGCATGGAAGGCTGTGCCTGGAAGCTTCCCCTTGGACTCCTGTGGACCACAAGCCTCCACCCGCCACACGTGACTCGATCATAAAGAGCCGGGCATAATTCACTTCCCTGGGTTGGAGCACTGGGAGCTGGAGCCGGGAGGATGATGGTGGGGGGTGTCCGCAGAGGCAGCGGCCCCAGACATCAGGGGCCCTTTGCTGCATCTGCCCTTATTCTTATCCGTGCTCTGGGGAGAAAGGACGCCCCCCGGGGGGTCTCTAGGCAAGCAGCCCACCTGCCCCTGGAAATGATCAACGGACAGAGGAGCCTGTTAACAAGACTTACTGGGGTGTGGGGGTCTGAGACCAACAGGGGAAGTGGGTATAGAGTGGATGAAGCCTGGGAAAGGGGTCAGGCTGGGAAACAGGGCGCAGGGGATGCTGGTGGTGGCCGCTTGCCATGCTCTGCCACCTCACTCATTCTGCAGGCCACCTTGCCAGCCAGGGCTGTGGGCTGTCCCTTCATTCTCCTCAGAGACCAGGGCTCAGAGCGGTTAAGACACTTGCTTAAGGTGACACCGGCCGGCGGGGCTGACCCCTGCCACGAGTCTAGAAAGACTGTGAGTAGCAGGCCAGCGGCTGGGGACACATAACCGGCGTGACTCAGGAGAGCCAGGACAGACCAAGGTTGCCCGGGGCTCGAGCCGGCTGTCGCCCCATGTTCCAAGGGCCACGAGAGCCCGCCCTGGGGAGCCTCGCCGTGCCCTGACCGCCTGGTGGCTGAGTCACGGCTCTCCTGATCCCCGCTGGCAAATTGGAGACACCCTTAATTGGATCCTGAAAAAACCGCTGGCTGCTCCACACTGGTTCCTGGAGAAGAGTTATGGCTGTTTACTGTAACACAGAGACAGTCCCATTAACAAGAATGATGGCAGGCTGCTCGGTGGCATTACTCTTAGCAAAAGACTTGACAAATATGCTTTGTAAATGAAGGCGCTCCAGCAGAGAAAACATATAACCCTCCCCCGCCCCACCCCCGCGCCCCCCCCCCTCCCAGGGAGCCTTTGCATGTCGAATCCTTTATCCATTATTCAAGGTTCCAGATTCGGCCCACGACGTTCATCAATAGTGGCAGGGAGCGGCTTGTAGCGACTGACAAATGTAGACAAAGCAGCTGCTTAACCCGGGAACAGTGGGTCAGAGAACAAACAGGGAAATTGATGGGGCCGCCATGTTTCTGCAGGGGTGGGGGGCTCCTTGAGCACCCGGCGTCACTGCTGGTTGGGGAGGGTGGGGCGCGGCGTGGGTAGGGCTGAGAGGCTGCTGGACCAGGTGGCGGTTGGGTCCTTCCCAGGCGGCCTTTGATCCAGGTAGGGGTTCCAGTCGCCCTCTGGAAGGGGCAGTGTACCTAGTCCAGGTCTCCTGGATGGAGAGTGGCAGAGCCATTGAGAATCAATTGGCAATAACCACAGCCATGGCCACGGCTACAGCCACGGCCACAGCCACAACCATGGCCATAGTCAGAGCCACAGCCATGGCCACGGTCATGGCAATAGCCATAACCATGGTCACAGCCACAGCCATGGTTACAGCACAGTCACGGCCACGGCCACAGCCATGACCACGATTACAGCCACAGCCATGGCAACAACCACCACCGCCATCACAGCCATGGACATGACAACAACCACAACGATAGCCACAGCCATGGCTATAGCCACGGCCATGGTTACAGCCACAGCCATGGAAAAAACCACAACCACAGTCACAGCTACGGCCATGGTTACAGCCATAGCCACGGACACAGCCATAACCATGGCTACAGCCATGGCCATGGGTCATAGACACAGCCATGGCAACAACCACAACCATGGTCACAGCCATGGCCACAGCCTCAGGATCTGGGACCCGAGGTTCTCTTGCACTGCTGGGCTCCAAAGAACTCCTGTAGGCAGACAGGTTGGGTGTTCCCAGAGGTGGGAGGGTGCAGGGGTGCCGTGTGTGTGTTCTCAGGTCCTGGCCTGACATGGATTCCCTGGAGGAGAAGTTTGCGAGCTGAGCCTGGAAAGCATGTACTGTGGTGCAGGGATGGACGACGGGGTGACAAGGGACTCACAGGCTGCAGGTGGACAGACAGGACAGACATCCACTCTTCCCCCATCCCTGCTCTGTGCAGAGCTCTGGGGGACAGGCGTTGCTTTAAGCTGACATCACCTGTGGTCCTGGGGCCACTCGGAAGTGTGGATGGAAAGTTTCAGAGTCAGCTGTGGTGGTGCTGGGGGATTGTGGGACGCTTGAACCTGCGCCCCATCCAATCAGTGCTCGGCTGCAGCCCCTGAGTCATTTCCTGGCCCGAGGGAACGTTCCTTCTCTCTCCCCAAAGCCCAGCCAAGCGTTTGCATCGCAGTTCTTGTTCCAGGGGTCCTCTGGTCCTCTGGTCCTCTGCAGCGCCTGGGCTTGACCGGGAGTCCAGTGGCCCTGTGGACATGTCCTCCCACCTCTCCCTCCCTTGCTGTTTCTGCATCTGCAGGGGAGGGGCCATCTTGCGGTGCTGGGGACTGACGTGGGGTCAGCCGTGGAAAGGCAAGCCTGGTCCTGGGAGGAGCCAGGGCAGAGGGCGCCGGAGTGTGCCTCCTGGCTGAACTCTCTGAGGGAGAGTATGAATGGGCACAGAACATTCCAGAACAGCCCTCACCTGTCAGAGCTTGCACACGTGCATCTGGGTGTCATGCTCACTTCCAGGCTCTGACTCTTGGCAAGTTTCCGTTTTCCCAACGGTAAAGGGGTGCTCGGATTAACACCTTCCTCCTGGTGCTTTGTCTCAAGAGAATGTGATTTAAATAGTGAGCGCACGGACTCAAGGAGCACCCCCTAGATGCTCTTCCCAAGTCTGTTTTCTCCCGTCTCTGGACCTTCCATTGACCCCACTATCCTGATGATGTCACACCTTGGCTCCCCACCGATGCATCTAGTGGTCACCGAATTTGGCATCTGTGGAGAGAATAAAGATATTCTCTTTATTCTCTTCAGCACTCTTTATCCTACTAATTGGGAGTGACTGCTTAGAGCAACGAGAGTGATGGGGAGTGTGGAGAGAAAGGGGATGAAAGAAAAAAAAATCAGGGGACACTCTGTCTCCCATGGAAATTAATACTCACGAGGCTCTGATGAGTAGAGTGCCTCTCTGGTATCCTACAGTTGCTAGGAGCTTAAGCCAAGGTTAACTCTTGAGCGGTATGTGAGCGGGTATTCTGTTTATTGAATTATTTTGGAAACATCTAAACAATCTTACTCTAGGAAATGAGCCAAAAAATGTGTGAACCTGAATGGTTCCCAGGAAGGAATTTCATTTCAATATAAAGGCGAGACTCACTATATACATATATATCTATATATATATATGTGTGTGTGTGAGTACACATACATATATATATACTTTAGTATAAAAATATTTTTTAATTAAGAGAAAATAATAAAGCAATGCTTTAAGAGGTAGTCTGGTACCTTAAAATAAAGTGGATGATAAACTCTTTGCTGGCAAAGTCGCAATTTCTCTGTTGGATTTTGGATCTGGCTTTTATTATTAAGGCCAGGTCTGAAAACTGGCATTTTGACAGGAACACGCAGCGTTTGTCACTACGCAGGAAAGAGATAGATGTTGAATGACATTTCCGAAGAAATGTGTACATTCTGGATCTCTGCATGCTCTCCCCCTTACAGGAAAATTCCACAAGTTCCAACTGATTAGTCCTCTCGAGTTCCCAATCCTCACGGCTATTTAAATGGAAACAGAATTAAAACATCCTGCTCCCCCCACTTTAACTTGTGTGGGGGGGAT
>NW_026606167.1:5780000-5787500 GCF_029834395.1 Sorex fumeus | reverse complement strand
GGCAGAGAGTCCCAGATGGGGTTCCCTCGGGCAGAGGTGGGTGCCGTTTCCAGACAGGACATATTGAAGTTGGGCCCTGAAGAGTATGAACCAAAGACAGATGTGTGAAGCCCATATGGAGAATTCTTCCATCATCTGCCCTGGGCCAGGAGGTGGAACCAGTGCCCGCTGGTGCCAATGCAGACACAGCTTTGCACAGCATGGAGGGTGGGATTATCCTGGCCGCTTCCTCCTGGGGCTAGGCAGGCCCCTGGGATTGGGCCGTAGGGCACTGAAGAGAACACATGAGGCCCTTCCCAGGACTTGCTATTTCCAGAACTTATAGGTGAGGTCCTCACTGGGTTGAGATTCGTTAACCTCCTCATGGCCCCAGGACTGAGATCTGTGGGAGGTTTTTAAATGAGTCGCTCACACACACAAAAAAGCACAAAAGTGCAGTCGCCCCTGTAGCACAAAGTCGCCCTGAGGAGCCAATCTGACTTCATCATGTGGTTTAGAAAAGGTGGATGGTGTCCTCAGGGCGGAGCTGACCTTTCTTGATGAGCCTTTCCATGAGTGATGGGGCATCCACAGAGGACAGCTGGTGGCGGGCCGGGTCACTTTGTGTGGAGACAGTCCCTGAAAAAAGCCTCCCCCTCGATCTGGAAGCAACTCCGTCCTCTCGGGCTTGTGTCTCTCTGGCGTCCTCATCCTCACAGTTTATTTTCCCGTTCATCCTCTACAGTGTTCATCTGTCCTTGGCCTAATGTTTGGGAACCTCTCTAAATAAGGGAATTGGGGGGTGGGCTCCCCTCAAATATATACTTTTTAATGCTTTTTGGGTCACACCCAGCAATACTCAGGGTTTACTCCTGACTCTGCACTCAGGAATTACTCCTGGAAGTGCTCAGGGGACCCTATGGGATGCTGGGAATCAAGCCCAGGTCAGCCACGTGCAAGGCAAACACCCTTCCCGCTGTGCTATCGCTCCATCCCCCTCCCAAATATTTTTTTTGGGACGATTCAGCAGTTGCTCTTTCCACAACTGTTGTCTCTACGGAGAGGGATGCGGAGAGTGGATTTACTTCCAGATTTCTGCTCTGTGCGTGGAGCCAGGGGCCCGGGGCAGATGGGACCAGGACTTCAGGGGCTCAGGGCTCCCTTGTTTATCACCCAATGTGCCCTCATTCCAGGCTGCACGTGAATCCCCCACTTTATCTCACCCACCCTATCCTCAGTGCCTAGGATTGTGTGTGGGAGGCAAAGAAGCAATCAAAACATGGGCAAGGGGACTTCCTGCAGGGCTGGGAGAGACAAGAAGGTCTCTGTAGACTCTCTGGACGGTGTGGAGCCCGTGGACATCACCTCCCATCCTCTCAGCCTCCTGACTTCTATGTCCTTTTGGGCTGCCCGCCTGTGGACCCGACCTGGTGAGTTTGCTTCTGCTCAAGAGAGCAGGGCAGCAGGGCTGGAGTTGCAGAGTCTCTGATGGGGGCTTTGTCACACTCCAGGATGGAAGCTCCCCCACCAGGCCAGGGCTACCCGCAGGAGGAAGCCGGGCACTAGTGGGCTGCCTGTGTGAGACAAAGCCAGGAGGGATGACCACAGTTTACTGGTCCAGGCAGTGGAGGGGCTCGGAGGTGGGTCCTGCTTTCTGCAGTCATCACAGAAGGCCACAGCTTGTCATGTGTCTGGAGCCTATGGAGGGTCCTGAGGCAGACCCCCAGTAATCTGAGCCCAGATGCCCGGCCGGTGGACAGAGATGCAGTCCACAGATAATGGCTGCTTCCGGTGAGAGTCGGGTGATTGTAGTAGCTGGTGCTCTGCCTTCCGACCTCACATACCCTTCCTTCTGGCCACGACCATTTCTCTGTCCTTTCCCTGTCCAGCTTTCGTCTCTTGATCTCTTCTGGAGGGGACATCCTGAGAGGTGCTCAGGCGGCCCTGGGCCACTCCCAGAGGCTCTTGGCCAATGAGGTCTAAGGTTCAATGTGACGAGCCAAAGGATGGGTGCTCAGGGACCTCCAGGGATACATGGGTCACGCTCTGGGGACCGTGTGATGTGGGGGATCCAACAGGGCTTGGTCACGTGCAAGGAGAGCACGTCACCCCTTGTTTGATTTCTCCAGCTTCTCATCTATATCAAGTATTGATACTTCTTCCCCCTTGACAGAAACTGATCCAAGTGCTGCTGAGTGCCCTGCTCTCTGGCACTTGGTGGGGAGGGACAGTCACAGGTTAAAATTCTATTTGCCTGACACTCTGGGTCTTCACTTTGTGCCTTTGAATAAACCTCATCTCATATCTGTGAATCTCTTATTCTCCAATTATTTAATTTTCACAAATCACAATCACAAATCACAAATCATCCTGTTATTCGTCGATTGCCTTGAGCAGGCCCCAGTAACGTCTCCTTCATCCTAACCCTGAGATTATATTCAAGGCTCTTTAGGAGAATGAGACCCATCATTGTTACTGGTATTTGGCATATTGGGTACGCCAAGGGGAGTTTGCCAGACTCTGCCATGTGGGCAGGCTACATTTGGTAACCTGCCAGTTTGTCCAAAGTAGGAATGAGATAATAAGATGTCATAATAAGAAGTTGACTAAAAAACAATTAGTCTAATTTTTTTTCTTTTTTTGGCTAACGGCACTATTAATAATGGTTTCTCATGGACATAATTCCAACATCACCCTCATCGTCAGTGTTCCCCATCTCCCTCCTCCAAGCACCCACCCACTCCCTTTCACCTGCCACCCCAACTCAATTGTGTGTGTGTGTGTGTGCATAAGTTGTGGCACATAGACACAATAGAATACTATACAGTTCTAAAGAAGAACAAAGTGATGCAGTGTGCATGCAACATGGATATCATGCTGAGCCAGTCAGTCTGAATGAAAGGGATAGATAACGATTTCTCTCTTACTCTCTTTAGATGTCAGAGCACAGGGCAGAAGGCACTTGCATTGCATGCTGCTGACCCTGGTTTCATCCTGGCCACTACATGGATTCCTAGCACTACCAGGGGGACGCCAGCAATAGCCCGTGAGCACTACCCAATGTGGTTCAAAAGAGCACCCCTCAAAAAGTAGACAAATAAGCTAAATAGAACTGAGAGAGAACTGGAGATAAGAGATTTCTCAACCTTCTAAAGCTCGCCCAGATGAGAGAATAGAGAATCCAGGATTCGCCATCTCCCCTTCAGTTGAGGGAGGTGGATGTGGCTCATAGTCCCTTGTTTTTGAGGGGATTTGGGCCACACCCGGTGGTACTCAGGGGTTACTCCTGGCTCTGTGTTCAGGAATCACTCCTGGTGGTACTCAGGGACCCTATAGGATGCTGGGAATAGAACTCGGGCCAGTTACATGCAAGGGAAACAGCCTCTCCATGTACTATCACTCCAGCCCCTTTGTCACACTCTTTCTGTGAACAGAATCAAGACCCATTTATCCAGCAGATTATTCCCCTCTCTCCATCACGCTCAAAGCCCGAGTGGGGAACTTCAAACGCTGTGATCTCAGCCAATGCTGAGAGGCCCTGGTTCTCTCCAGCACAGCTCACAGCCTTAATGCACAAGGAAAACAGCATTTGAGCTTGGATGTGGGCTGGGGACTGATGCTCCCCCACTGTCCAGATGGGACAGCTGATGTCCAGCGATGCCCTCGGCAAAACTCTAACAAGCAAGCGACACAGGCCAAATCCAAGCCAGAGCCCCTTGGCTGCATCCCGCCTTCCCCTGCTCCACCAGAACTCTGAGCTCCACGCTTTCCTTCACCTCTTCCTCTCCGCGTCCTTGTCTAGAAATGGGGGGGGAGGGGGGAAGGGGGGTTGTGAGGGAAGATACCGGTTGAGCTCCCATGCTCTCTCCCCGGTTCCCTTAGAGCAGATGAGAGCTTGACATCTGTCAGAGAGGAACGTTTAGGCAGGAGAGTTCCCTGCTTCCGTGTCAGCCCTGATGGAGTCCATCATTCGATGAAAAGCTTCCGTCGGAGAAGAGGCATTTCAGGCTGACATTTCCCAGACAGAAACAAAGTAATAACCACTATAAACACGGAGTCCCTACAGGCGAACCCAGACCCAATTACAGCCGACTAGACACGAGGGACCATGGGCCCCCGAAGGAAAGCATTTTGGCATCTCAGTGCCCACCAGAGCCTTAGGACCCATCCTGGGCACCCCACTAGGGTGACATTGGGACGGAGGATTGACTATGAGCTCATTCCCAGGGGGTCCCAGAATACACGACCCCGGAGGAGGCAGACATCGCAGCACACTTTAAAAACAAGTGAGTACTGGAGAGATAGAACGGCAGGTAAGGGACTTGCGTGGGGTGGAACCCTGTTTGAGCCCCAGAACTGCATAGGGTTCCCCCACACTGCCGGGAATGATTCCTGAGTGCAGAGCCAGGAGTAAGCCCTGAGCATTGATGGGTATGGCCCCTAAAGGCCCTGACCCCCAATATATTTGAGTCAGAGCTATAGTTACTGGTAGAGAGATTAATCCCCGCTTCCAGATCTTCCTCTCTGATTTTCCCCTCTAGACCTTTGAGACTTAAACCAGGAGCCCTGGACATTCTATTCCCTGCCCTTGCTCTCCTGCATAAACCCAAGTTGCTTTCTATTTTCCTGGTTTTCTGTTTCCCCTATAGGACTGGAGCGATAGCACAGCGGTAGGGCGTTCGCCTTACAAGCGGCCAACATGGCCGACCCGAGTTCGATTCCTCCGCCCCTCTCGGAGAGCCCGGCAAGCTACCGAGAGTATTCGATATGCCAGATACAGTAACAACAAAGTCTCCAATGGAGACGTTACTGGGCCCGCTCCAGCAAATCGACGATCAACGGGAGGGCCTTTACCTTTACCTTTACCTGTTTTCTGGGGCTGGTAGTGAGGGAAGATGCATTCCTGAAGAAAGCAGCGTTGGTAGCAAGTGCTATGTCTTCTCACTTGTTCAGTCACATTATCACCTTCTAGAAATGGCTTCACCTGTCACAGGCTTTCTAGCAAACAGGAAAACTTGGGTCCAATCCAGAAGAAATAAAGAGGTGGGCAGGATCCTGTTTTTCCATGCTTTCTGGGAGATCCTAGGACCAGCTCCTGGCTTGCTACCCAAGATACTGCATCTGTGTTCTTGGAAAGAGCCCCTGACACATAGCCTGGGTTGGACCCAGCTTTCATCCCTGGCACTGCATTGGACCCCTGGCACTCTGCCAGGAGGTGCCATGGAGCACAGAACCAGGGAGTGGCTCCTGAGCACCACTGGAAATGACTGAGTTGCCCCAGTGCCTGCTCAGTTCCACATCTGGATAGTACAGGGTTAGGGTGCATACCTTGATTGTAGGGTGCATACGCAAGGTCTTTCTCAGTGACAAATTAGGCTTCCCTCCATTGTAACCCAGTGCTGCTCTGTCTGTGGTATTCTGGATCCATAACTAATTCACATTACTCACTTCCTGTTGTGATTCCCCACCGTGGGTTTCTAATGGCAGGGGAGGAAAGGGGGGACTTGTCAGTGTCAGAAGACACTTACTGTTCCCACCTGGGGAGGTGGGAACACCTCTTGGCAGTTCCTTAGGAGAGGTCAGGGGTGTTGTGGAGCATCTGATGCTGATAATAGCTCCTGTCAAGAAAGGATTCTCTGACTTCAAATGTCATTAGAGCCGAGGGTGACCCTGAGTTTTCCGGATGCATGCATATTTTTTAATTGAATCACTGTGAGAAAGAGCATTACAAAGCTGTTCATGATTGGGTTTCAGTCATACAATATTCTAACACCCATCCCTCCACCAGTGTAATTTTCCAGCATAAATATCACCCACTTCCCTCCCCCCACCCCAACTCCTCCCCAACCCAACCTGCCTCTATGGCAGACACCTCTCCTCTCTCTCTCTCTCTCTCCCCCCCTCCCCCTCCCTCCCTCTCTCTCTCTGCCCCTCTATCTCCCCCCTCTCTTTCTCTCTCTCTCTCTCTCTCTCTCTCATTTTGGGCATTATGGCTTGCAATACAGACACTGAAAGGTTATCACGAATGCACGCATCTTAGTATTGTCCAGATGCATGCTGATTTTAATGATATAAGCTTAAAGCTTAATGCTAATGTTGACTTTGGACCTTTGGCTGAGGAAGAGGAGGCGAGATACTAAAGAATGTGTCTTCTCATGCCTCACTCCCAGCCTCAGGCAGACACCAACTCACTGGGCGATTTTCCCAAGTGATCAAACTTTTCTGGCCCCTGGGGTCTTCACTTCCTCACCTGTGGACACTACATCTCCCTTTAATTCTCTTCGCTTTCGAGCAGGCTGTGAATTGGGGGCAGCCCGTAGCGTCTTCTCATCATCTCTGAGAAATCAGATTTCGGCCTGACAGCTAGTCTGTTTGGGGGAGAGCCCGGGTCAGGTGTTTCTCCGTACAGATGACTTGACCCTCAAAATTATTTGAGAAAGTTTTTTCATTGCATGGAAGGACATTCAGTGCAAGGGCCAGACATTCTTTGGAGAAAGTATTATTATTTTTTTTTATCCTTCTGAAATTCAATAGACTGAACCTCATCTCCCTACCCAGGAAAAAAATAAGGAAAAAAAATAATGACAAGAAGTCAGAAGAAAAAAATCTGAGTTCAAGGCTTAAGAAACTAAGGACTTATCCGGTCATGTTTTCACACCAAATTAGGGGATTTAACATTTGTTCTATGGACCCTTTCCCCCCCAGTGGCTTTTAACATTCAATGCGATGTTTATGTGGAGAGTTTCATTCAATTGTCTCAGCAAGCATTTCTGATCCAGGGCTGGGTCCCGTGCACAAGCTGAATGTGGAAAACACATTGGGTAGTGCCAAGCATTGCATAAATAGAGGAATCGGTTTGAATAGCTCATAAATCGACGCGTGAGATGGGCACGGGAGTGAATGCCATCTCGTAGGCAAATTAGCTAGAGTGCAATTCACACAGCCCTGTCTTGAGCTCTGGGGGGTCAGTTCACTCCGGGATATATGATCATTAAATATGACCCTTCAAGGCATTGTGTCCAGAGAAGGGGAAATTGCTCAATTTTCAGACAAGATTTTCAACAAGGGGCAGAGCTGTTTTATCTACTCGGATTTGGGTCACTAATTATACCCACTGATCTTCCAGTAATGAATCTAACAACGACCTCATAAATTGTGCGGTGACAACGAGGTTCCCCTCTGTCCTTTTTCATCATAAAATGAGACGAATGTGCTTCTAATTAGTCAGGGCAATGGCATGTCTCTCTAAGTGGCCAGACAAGTGAGGACCAGCAGGCCCGTGCAGTGGGGGAGACTGGGATTAGAGGGTAGGGGACTGCCGAGCTGTGTGATCTAACACCCGCGTGTCCCCTCTCTGATCCCGAAAACTTGACATTGCATCTGTGGATAGCCCAGGGGTCCCACAGACCTTCAAAGACCACATTTGGAAAGATTAGCATCTGGCAGCTTTCCCTAGAATCTCTCCCCCCACCTTGTGTCTTTCATTTATTTTATTTTATGAAAGCACCATGATTTACAAAG